>NC_053022.1:242733594-242925718 GCF_003073215.2 Triticum urartu | reverse complement strand
AGCTAAGAGAGTAGTGAAAGGATATCCAAACATCGTCGGAACATTGCATAAGGGAGTGATGTGTGGATACCTAGTTCGGACCGGCGTTTGGGCATGCTCGCCTAGCTAGAGTGCGGGTCACTTCAGAGCCGTTGAGGGTGATGCGCTGGCGTTGGCTGGCTGCACACAGATGCACATCTTGAGTGGCAGCGGAGCGCTACGATGCAGTGGACAAGACCGTTGGTGAAGCCCCAGCAGCCTCGGGGGGCGGAGGTGCGGCAATGTGCTCGGTGAAGTAGCCCCAGTGAGCTGGGAGACGGCGTCGGTGAAGCGCACCTGATGCGGTGGAAGTCGGTGTTTGTGAGGCACGTCGGTTGCGGCGGCCGACGTTGCCGGTGGACCACCCAGTGCGGTGGACGAGGGCGTAGATGAGGTAGCTCCAGTGCGGTGGTGAAGCGCGACCGTCGTCTTCGTTGTTGTCGTCCGACATAGAGTTGGGGAAAGAGATGAGACGAGGGGCGATTCGAACTTTGCTTGGGTTGGCGGCGAATTAGGGATTTGAGCAATCTAGGCACGGAAGGGGACGGTGGAGAAGGGAGATTTTGCACGGCTGGAATTGGGGCCGCCAGATATTTCTATCCAAAACGTGGAAGCGCGAACTTATTTTGTCGTCGTCCTTTGGGGGGGGGAAGGGAGGGAGGGGGTGGGTGGGACGCAACTTCGGTGCCTTGAAGGCACCTGCCTTTGGGTCACTGACATGTAGGCCAGCCACCTATTGGGCCCACATGTCATAGACACAAAGGTAGGTGCCTTAAGGCACCGAAGCATCGTCCGGGTGGGTGGCTGGGTGCTAAGCCACCGTACGACACACGCGACCACCACGACATGACCCTGGTCTGCCCGGTGCCCTACATTTGAGAGGAGATTTGAAAATGCAAACGAATCTTCTTTCATGTGCAAATGAATCTGTATGTATTACCATGCCCGTGTTTTCCTTGCAAATAATTAGTCATTCGAAACGAGATACTATAGATTAACTAATGAGGAGTTATTTGAAAAAACTAAATGGTATCCACGGTATCCACGCTAACGTGGATTAGAGTGTGTGTCACATAATTAGTTATTTGAATTAGAGTGTGTGTCACATAGCGATCTCCAATTCTAACGTGGATTTCACATTTCACTGTATCCACGCTACTTTTTTTTAATACAAATTCATATGTATATGATGAACACCATGGTAGTGAGAAAACTGTTGGATGGATTCAAACATATGATCTACAAAATAGCACAACAAATCGAGTCAATGTAAACTTTTCAAAACCTAGTATGGCACAAATTCGAAATAATTACCCATATGCATGGTCCTCAGTTCAAATCTTACAATGTGCACCGTATTGAAACATCGATATTAAGTCTCGTACTATCTACATTCAAATGTTGTTTTTTGCCCCCCGCACACACGCTACATACTTCCTGTATCGGTCAATCTTCCTCTCCTAACCACCTTAGGAAGCTATCAGTTTCCGACGCACATTCATTCTTTCTCTCCATGTTTCGATCTCTAACTCTCTCAACTACACAACCCCCCCTTTTCCACTCTGTTACCAAATGTATTTACCTCACACACCCGCCATTGCACCCCATGCCGAGCTCTCTCTCTCTCTCTCGCTCTCCCTCTCACCCTCTTGCGCTAAATACATGCATTGCCTATCTAGCCCCAACCTCTCGTGCACACGCACACATGTTGTCTATCTAGGTCACTCCCTCGAGACTGTCTCACTCTTTCTTCCGCATGGCGGGCCACACTTGCTCAATCTCGCTCTCTTTATCTGAGTCCCGTTTAACCTCGTTTTCTTTCACACACAAATGATATATCTCCCTGTTCGGGTCTCGATCGACACACTCTATACTCTCTCACGCAGATTGTCTATCTAGGTCAGTCCATCCAAGCCGCCCCCTCTCTTTCGACCTCATGGCGGGCCACGCTCGCTCAATCTCTCTCTCTCCCCCCTCTCTCTCCCTCTCTCTCTTTGTATGTCTCGATTGACCTTGCTCTTTCTCGGACAAAAACAATATATCACCATGTTTGAGCCCAATTCGACCTATTCACATTGTATACTCTCTCACGCACATTGTCTATCTAGGTCACTCTCTCCAACCCGTCTCACTCTTTCGATCGCACGACGACCCTATGTGATCGATTGACCTTGCTTCCGCCCACGCACAAAATATATCTACACGTCTGTGACTGGATCATCTCTCAAGCTCTATCTCACAGCCCTCACCCTTGCCAAAAGCTCAATCGTACAATATCTGTCCAGATCATATATATCTATTCAATGAATGTCGGACCACACTCACTTTGTCTCTCTATCTATATGTCTCTCGATTGACCTTGCTTTCTCACGCCGTATCTTCCACACATTGAAGCTACCTCTGCATCCCTCGCAAAGCCAGAGCTATTTACATTGCGAGGGGCACTCCAACCTTGGATTAATTTGTGTAGGAATTTATTCCGGTCGGTTTAGATTATATTTTCGTAGCATTCGGCCCACAACTACTCCAAACACCGTTGCAACCCCCGCAACTCCCCTAGTTGATTTCCCTCTGGCTCGGTCATCGCCCTCACGCACGCCTTTCTCGCCTTCAACGTCGCACCATGTTATTGTTGCAAAAAACTCTGTTGTTCTCTTTAATTATTATAAATAATCTACAAAACTACACACCGATAGTCCACTTGGAATGGACAAATTTCGACCCACAAATTAAAGTGCTACAAACTACACACCGAGGGGCCCACATGTCATGAAACAAATTTGGACCCATATACAAATTAAAAAATAAAGGACAAGGATCGAACATGCGACCAGGGCCTTCAAGCCGCACGTCAATAGGCAACATACTTAGAACAACAATGTTTGTTGTACCTCCCTTTGTTCACATAATGTTTTTATATTACCACAGCCTATTTAATGGATAACATGTAATATTATTTTTAGTACTATTCCCCTTCACTTACTGGTGGGTTCCATGTGTGCTCTCTCTCTCCTCCCCTTCCGCGTTTAGACGCACGGGCAAACACGAAGAACTCGCGGGCGATGTTGCTGTTGACCATATCTGGATGCGTTCACAAGTTACGGCACCAGTTTCACGTAATAGGAGCACTAGTCAGTGTGTACGTGCAATGCACGTTAATTTTGAAGTATATTAAGTGCATGCGGATATTAAGTAGGATATTATTTGGGTGTTATTATGTGATTAGCACTATTTTTGGCATGAAATTAACTGCACGCTAAACGTGTTGAGCGCTCGACATTGAAGCAGTCTAGGTCGTTGGATGACAAGGAATACATGTGGCTTGATGATGTTTTATATTTAATTTTATACGGCTCTAGCAGAACATTCAATCGATCAAACCATAGATTTTGTTCAGTTTGACTCCGACTTTAAATTATACGATGATCAATCTGAAATAAATGGAAATGATAAACATTTGGATTTTAAGCATGGCAATCCGAATGGTTTTCATGGCAAATTTAGATTACGCGGCGGCCAGGGGGGGGCGTCTTGCGGTGGGAAGCGGCTCCTCTGTCGTGCTCTGTGTGTCATCGGGCCACTGACGATGGCTACTCCTGGATGTTGGCCTAGCTTCAAGGAAGGCCAAAATGTTCTGGACTTCGGAGCAAGTCAACTGGCAGGAGGAGGCGACTGGCGTTGGTGCAAGGAAGCGGTCGACGGCGGCCATCCATGCCGCTGAGGGGGGCACTGGCACCCGCGCGAAGACATGCGCTGTCAATGGCGCGGCGGAAACATTCGTGTGCACGGGCACTGGCACGGGCACGCACATCAGTGCACGCGCAGGCGCATGCGCTCGCAGGTGCACGGGCACCGGCACGGGGGTGCGCGTCAGTGCACGCGCAGGCGCTGGCAGGTGCACGGGCGCGTGAAAGTCGGTGGGGACCTCGTGGAACCCCGTGGCATCAAGCTCGGCAACAATGTGCGGCTCCCAGCCCATCAATGCGACGGGGATGGGCGCTCGCGCAGTCGGGGCGACGGGAGCCGGAACGGGAGCGGGGACAGGCGCGGCATCTTCCAGCAAGGCCAGTTCAAGCTCGTCCCAAAGCGCCTTATGTTCTTGAGACTCCGGCTGGGTGTCTTCCTCAGGAAACTGGAAGACTAAGGGCAGACCATCGTGATGCGTCATGGCATACGTTTAGCTCAGGCTGGTTGGAGGTAGACGACAGGAGAATCGGAGAGGAAGAGAGAAGATTGTAGCGATACCGGGTAGTGCGGGGTTGATTTTAAACTGCGGTGCCGACGATATTAAAAGTGGGAGCAGTTGGGACGAAGGTGGTGGGCGGAACCTGGTCAAAGGGCCTGCCTCCCGGTGAGCCTGCACACCGGTCTGCTCACACGCGTCCCTGTCAGCCGGCGCAGCGGTCTGCTTGCACGCCTCCCGTCAACTCATACGCTTGCTCGGACGGCACCTGCCGATGAGAAGCGGGACTCGTGGTGGCACGTAAACGCCCACGGTTTCAATAGTGAAAGCGTTCGCCTTAACATGACATGTCTTTGTTCCAAAATACCTTGGCTCTTCATTTGTGCAACTTGTCATAAGCAGCTTGTCTCAAATTGAAGAAAATATTACGAAGTAATATTTTTGCCATATCACGTGACCATGCTCAGTTTCAAGAATTTATGGTCACTTTCGGATTTTCTGAAATTTAAGATCCAGGATTCGAAATAATATCATAACCTGCATCATGCAATAAATTTTCAAGCCATACATTTGTCTTGTTGTATTTCTTAAGAAAGGATTTGGTCAAACATTTTGCTTAGTTAGACTTCAGACAAGTTATATATGCAGAGTAAAAGGATAATCCCTCCGTACCAGTGCATTGCCTGATATATTAACTCAAGTACTAGGCACGAACAAACGGGATCAATTCTGTGCTCATCCTGGTGTAGTAGTTGTAGTACTAGGCAATGCAGTTGACGGGTGACCTTGGCGAGCGGCGACCGAGGGAGTTGAACCGTGCTCGGCACGGTAGGTAACGTTGTCTAGTTACTAAAGCATCCCTCCGTTGTTCATCGGTAGTCATTATGGACCGGGGACATGAGGGGAATTTCCTAGGGCTAGAATTCTGGCTGCCAGATATTTTGACTCGAAACGCGGAGGCTTGACTGGTTGGGGCCTAATGTGCGTACCACGCATGCCACCAGAAGGACACGAGCTCAGTTTTTTTATTTTTTATTTTTAGGATCAACACAAGCCAAGGTCTGGCTGGTACGCTGTTGGGTCCTATCATTCGAGAATACGAAACGAACCTTTCAAATTGCCAAACGAATCTATGTGTATTACAATGCCCGTATTTTGCTTGCAAATACTAATCTCAACGTGGTAATTGATTTATGACAAGTTGTTGAATTAGAGTGAGCTTGTGATATAGTGATCTCAACGTGGGTTTCACATTTCATGGTATCCCTAGTAAGTTTTTCAATGCAAATTCAAATTTAAAATATGAACACTATGGAGGTGAGAAAACTTTGTACGTATCAAGCATATGACCACACACACACACGAACACAACAACAATCCAATAAGTATAGTGCATTCTATTTTTCCAAACCATGCATGTATGACACGAATTCAAAAATACTCCTTCTGTTCCTAAATATTAGTCTTTTAGAGATTTCAACAACTGACTACATACGGAGCAAAATGAGTGAATCTACACTCTAAAATATGTCTATATCCATTTGAAATATCTAAAAATACTAATATTTAGGAACGAAGGGAGTAAAATAAGACATGCATGGTCCTCAATTCAATATTTAAAATGAACATGAAACTGAAACATGAATATTAAGTCTAGTACTACAGTACATGCAAATGTTGTGTTTAATTAGGCGGAGCTATGATTGTTGGGGGTCAACCCCTCGACCTTAGATAAAATTGTGAAGCTCTGTTTAGGGTTGTTTAGATTATATTTGTCCCCACCCTCCCAACCACCGATTGGTTGTGCACCCCCACCCCTCCTCCCCGGGAGAATATCATGTGCCCCCATACCTTAGATGCTATATGCCGATACGAGTTGCTTGGAGCTTGTAGATCTGAGATATAGCAACTCACATGATGTCTTAATATTTTTACAGGAAACCTTGATGAGTTTGAGAATTGCACATGATTTGTACAAAAACTACTCAGATGCCCTTGGATCCCATATCCAACGACCTCGAAGCTCATATCACCATAGCATCTAAGATGAAGGAGGACATCATATTCTCCTGTATGTAAAAATATCATGTGCTACCACACCTTAGATGCTTTGGTGATACAAGCTCTTTGGAGCCGTTGGATTTGTGACCCAACACCTCCTTGGTGGTTCGAATGTTTTTTTGCAGAAAATCCCCCAAAGAGTTTGGCCACTGCTTACAAGCACAAAGACTGCTCAGATGCCATTGGATCTCAGATCAAACAACCTCGAAGCTCGTATCACTGTAGCATCCAAGCTGCGAGAGCACCTTATGTTTTCTCGCATGGGAGAATATGAGGTGCTCTCGCACCGTAGATTCTATGGTGATACGAGTTCACGAAGATCTAATGGCCCAAAGTAGGAGGTTTGAATGTTTTTGCAATATACGGCTAAGAGAGTTTGGGAATTGCGTAGAAAGTACAAGTACTACGCATGTGCCATCTGATCACTGATCATATGACCTAGATGCTCATATCACCGTAGCGGGTAATTAAGCTACGGGGAGCACCTAATATGAGCAATGGGGAGCCGTTGGATCCAAGATGCAGCGGCACACACGAGGCCTGAATGTTTTATTTGCAAAAAAAGCCTTTCGAGAGTTTGGAAATTGCGCATAATTACAAAGACTACTCCCAAGCCATTGGATCTCACTTCCAACCGTGTAAAAACTCGTATCACCATAGCATCTAAGCTACATGGTGGATGTGATATTCTATGCCGCTGTCATTTTTGTTCGTAAACTTGCAAAGTACGTGTAACTCCTGCCGTTACTTGTCTAACCGCGCAAAGTGTTTGTTCAAAAAAACCATCCTACACTGAAATATCGGAACAACACACGGGGGTCCCACTTGTCATTAATCAAATTTGAACCTAAAACTAACAAATTTGAAAGACGAGATTCGAACTGGCAACCTGGACTACAAAGCATAAGTCGATAGCCTGAAACAACAATGGTTGTTGGCTTTGTCCCATAACTTGATTTTATATAGTATTACGTTGAGTAGAGTAGAGGGAGTGCCTCATCAACACATGCATGACCGTTGACTCACTTACTGGTGGGTCCCTGGTCGGTGATCTCTCTCTTCTCTCCATCATCTAACCTTTGCACGGGCACACACGAAGAGCGGCGCTAGCTTGCCGTGGTGTTATTACAACTAAAAAAAGCTTGGAAAATAGAATAATCGCCTAGAACAAGAGACGTTATGGCTCGTCGAGACAGAGCTAACCACACCTATCCTCCGTGCCACGTTAGCATGATGAAGCTGTGTGGCTAGTGGGGTGTTTTCGACCGACTGGCTGGGTCCCGAGGTCGAACCATATGTACTACGTCTGATACAATATATTTTTACACGCACATTTTTCCTTCGTGCCAAGACATGTCACACCCTACCACGCGGTTTCGAGGTCCTCCCAGGTGGTGCACGCATATATTCTTCCTGACGTGGGACGCCCTACCGCGCGTTTTCGCCGAAGCAAGTAAATGAGTTATCAAATCACGAAAGACCACCTTTCCCGCCGAGTACATCAGTGAAGCACGGTGGCTAGCTAGTTGGGATAGTTCGACCGATTTGCTAGGCCGCCGCCACATTTGTTTTTTCACCTTTTTTTATCTACTTGCCGGCAGGTAAATTTAAATATCCACCGCGGCGTTGCTCTAGTGTTTGGGTGCGGCAGGATTTTTAACTTTTTGATTGACGGGAGCAGGCGCGGCAGGATTTTTATTTTTTTGATTGATGGGAGCAGGCGCGACAGCAATTAGTCATGATGACTCTGCCTGTAAAACCCACTGCTCCATCATGTGAGAAGTCATTGACTGGTGTTTTACCATGGTGAAAACCAAAAGATTCCCCGCTCCTCGGCCGGCTCCCTCCGCCTTCCCATAGATTGCATTGCCTTTCAGCCGTTTCGCCCCCTGCATCACCAACATAGTGCGCCTCGAGAATCAGAGGGACTTCAGTGGTGTTTAGGCGCCCTCTACAAGGGCATGTCCATGTCTCAGCGCAACATGACCATTGGATCAAACTCAGACGGTGCAGATCAGTCACTGTAGCACAAAGCGTGTGGGTGTGTTTGGTTGCACTTTCATCTCAATATAGTTGTTTCCACTTCGTGTATTTGTGTTAACCTACTAGTGTGGACTCATGCACCCTTCATGCACTCTGCCAAACACCTAAAAATGGGTCGAGAAGGGAACTTTTGCTCCCATCCCGTGCACCCTTCATACACCCTGCTGATACGTCTCCGTCGTATCTACTTTTCCAAACACTTTTGCCCTTGTTCTGGACTCTAACTTGCATGATTTGAATGGAACTAACCCAGACTGACGCTGTTTTCAGCAGAATTACCATGGTGTTATTTATGTGCAGAAACAAAAGTTCTCGGAATGACCTGAAACTTCACGGAGCAACTTTTTGGAAAATATAAAAAATACTTGCAAAAGATGAAGGCCAGGGGGCCCACCACCTGTCCACGAGGGCGGGGGGCACGCCAGCCCCCCTACCTCGTGGGCCCCCTGGAGCTCCTCCGACTCCAACTCCAACTCTATATATTGTGTTTCGGGGAGAAAAAAATCAGAGAGGAGAATTCATCGCGTTTTACGATACGGAGCCGCCGCCAAGCCCTAAAACCTCTCGGGAGGGCTGATCTTGAGTCCGTTCGGGGCTCCGGAGAGGGGAATCCATCGCCATCGTCATCATCAACCATCCTCCATCACCAATTTCATGATGCTCACCGCCGTGCGTGAGTAATTCCATCGTAGGCTTGCTGGACGGTGATGGGTTGGATGGGATCTATCATGTAATCGAGTTAGTTTTGTTAGGGTTTGATCCCTAGTATCCACTATGTTCTGAGATTGATGTTGCTATGACTTTGCTATGCTTAATGCTTGTCACTAGGGCCCGAGTGCCATGATTTCAGATCTGAACCTATTATGTTTTCATCAATATATGAGAGTTCTTGATCCTATCTTGCAAGTCTATAGTCACCTACTATGTGTTATGATCCGGCAACCCCGAAGTGACAATAATCGGGACCACTCCCGGTGATGACCGTAGTTTGAGGAGTTCATGTATTCACTATGTGTTAATGCTTTGGTCCGGTACTCTATTAAAAGGAGGCCTTACTATCCCTTAGTTTCCTATAGGACCCCGCTACCACGGGAGGGTAGGACAAAAGATGTCATGCAAGTTCTTTTCCATAAGCACGTATGACAATATTCGAAATACATGCCTACATTACATTGATGAACTGGAGCTAGTTCTGTGTCACCCTAGGTTATGACTGTTACATGATCGATCGCATCCGGCATAATTCTCCATCACCGATCCAATACCTACGAGCTTTTCCATATATTGTTCTTCGCTTATCTACTTTTCCGTTGCTATTGCTACCATCACTATAAAACCCAAAAATATTACTTTTGCTATCGTTACCACTAATATCATATTACTTTGCTACTAAATACCTTGCTGCAGATATTAAGTTTCCAGGTGTGGTTGAATTGACAACTCAGTTGCTAATACTTGAGAATATTCTTTGGCTCCCCTTGTGTCGAATCAATAAATTTGGGTTGAATACTCTACCCTCGAAAACTGTTGCGATCCCCTATACTTGTGGGTTATCAAGACTATTTTCTGGCGCCATTGCCGGGGAGCATAGCTCTATTCTTTGAGTCACTTGGGATTTATATCTGCTTATCATTATGAAGAACTTGAAAGATCCAAGAACCAAGATTTATCCCTCAACTACGAGGGGAGGTAAGGAACTGCCATCTAGCTCTGCACTTGATTCACCTTTTGTTTTGAGTAAGCTTGCGACACCTAAACCTGCTTCTGCTATTCGTTCTGATATGTCGCATGTTATTGATGATGCCACTTCTGCTATACATGATACTTATGATGAAACTACTTCTATGCTTGATACTACTGTGCCACTTGGTGAATTTCTTGACGAACAACTTGCTAGGGCTAGAGAGATTGAAAATATTGAATCTGATAATGCTGATGAAAGTGACAATGAAGACTTGCCTGCTATTCCTAAGGGTTATGTTTTTGATAAAGAAGCTTCTTTAGCTATTTTAGCTTGCAAAGATAGATACGAACTCAAGAGGTTATTAGCTAAATGGAATCAGCAATCTCTAAATGCTAGAATGAAACCTGACCCTGCTTTTGCTACTTCACCTATCTGTGTTACCGATAAGGATTATGAATTCTCTGTTGATCCTGATATAGTTACTTCGGTTGAATCTGATCCTTTTCATGGCTATGAATCTGAAACTGTTGTGGCACATCTTTCTAAATTAAATAATATAGCTACCCTATTCACTAATGATGAGAGAACTCGCTACTTTTATATCCTTAAAATATTTCCGTTCTCATTAAAGGGTGATGCTAAGATATGGTTTAATTCTCTTGATCCTGGTTGTGTGCGTAGTATCCAGGATATGATTTATTACTTCTCTGCTAAATATTTCCCTGCTCATAAGAAACAAGCTACTTTAAGGGATATATATATAATTTTGCGCAAATTGAAGAAGAGAGTCTCCCACAAGCTTGGGGGAGGCTTCTCCAATTACTTAATGCTTTGCCTGAACATCCTCTTAAGAAAAATGAAATACTTGATATCTTCTATAATGGACTAACCGATGCTTCCAGAGGTTACCTGGATAGTTGTGCTGGTTCTGTTTTTAGGGAAAGAACACCGGATGAAGCTGAAATTCTATTGAATAATATGTTGACAAATGAAAATAATTGGACACCTCTGGAGCCAATTCCTGAGCCTATTCCTAAACCAACTCCGAAGAAGAGGGGTATTCTATTTCTCAGTCCTGAAGATATGCAAGAGGCAAAGAAATCTATGAAAGAAAAAGGTATTAAAGTTGAAAATGTTAAGAATTTACCTCCTATTGAAGAAATACATAGTCTTAATTTACTGCCTGTCGAAGAAACATATGATATTAATCCTTCACCTAGTGAAGAAACTCATGGTCTTGATAACCTAACACAGGTAGTAAAGGTAAATTCTCTCTATAGATATGATAAAGCTGAAATCCCATTTACTAAGTTTGCTAGCCCATGCTTAGATGAGTTTGATAAATTTATGGCTAAGCAAGAAGATTTTAATGCTTATTTTGGTAGACAATTGAAATACAATTCAAATATGCTTGAACACTTGGGTGATTATATAGCTAATGTCAAAGGTGAACTTAAACTTATTAGTAAACATGCTTCTATGGTTACCACTCAAGTAGAACAAGTACTTAAAGCTCAAAATGATTTGCTCAATGAATTGGATAGTAAGAATAATGATAATGCTGTTAGAGTTATGACTAGAGGTGGTAAAATGACTCAGGAACCTTTGTATCCTGAAGGCCACCCTAAGAGAATTGAGCAAGATTCTCAGAGAAATAATATAGATGCACCTAGTCCTTCTAAAAGGAAGAAAAAGAAAAATGACAGGACTTTGCATGCTTCTAGTGATCCTATTGCTGAAACACCTGAGAATCCAAATGATATTTCTATTTCTGATGTTGAAACACAATCTGGTAATGAACCTGAAACTAGTGATAAGGTTAATGATAGTGTTCATGATGATGCTCAACCTAGTAATGATAATGATATAGAAATTGAACCAGCTGTTGATCTTGATAACCCACAATCAAAGAATCAACGTTATGATAACAAAGACATTGTTGCTAGGAAACACGGTAAAGAAAGAGAACCATGGGTTCAGAAACCCATGCCTTTTCCTCCCAAACCATCCAAGAAAAAGGATGATGAGGATTTTGAGCGCTTTGCTGAAATGATTAGACCTATCTTTTTGCGTATGCGATTAACTGATATGCTCAAAATGAATCCTTATGCTAAGTATATGAAAGATATTGTTACAAATAAGAGAAAGATACCAGAAGCTGAAATTTCCACCATGCTTGCTAATTATACTTTTAAGGGTGGAATACCAAAGAAACTTGGAGATCCCGGTGTACCAACTATACCATGCTCCATTAAAAGAAACAACGTTAAAACTGCTTTATGTGATCTTGGAGCCGGTGTTAGTGTTATGCCTCTCTCTTTATATCGTAGACTTGATTTGAATAAGTTGACACCTACTGAAATATCTTTGCAAATGGCTGATAAATCTACTGCTATACCTGTCCGTATTTGTGAGGATGTGCCTGTTGTAGTTGCAAACATTACTATTTTAACAGACTTTGTTATTCTTGATATTCCCGAGGACGATAGTATGTCTATTATTCTTGGAAGACCCTTTTTGAATACTACAGGGGCTGTTATTGATTGCACTAAAGGCAATATCACTTTTCATGTTAATGGTAATGAGCATACGATACACTTTCCGAGGAAACAACCTCAAGTTCATAATATCAACTCTAATGGAAAAATTCCATCGATTATATTTGGAGGTTTTGAATTTCCTCTTCCTACTGTCAAGAAGAAATATGATATTCTTATTATTGGGGATGTGCATATCCCCGTTGAGGTAACATAGTGTTATTCGAAATTTCTCCGGTTCCATGTTATTCGGAATGAGTTCGTTAACAAGACTTGATCAACCTTGTTAGTGGATTCCTTTTGATGATCATGAGATGGATGAAACTAGAAGGCACAACCTTCTGTACCCCACTTTTACTTTCTGTTATTCATATTAAATAAAATAAAAATAGTATTTTTCTGTGTGTTATCTGATTATCCGTGCAATATAAAAATACCTTGAAAATAAAAGTTCTCCAAATGCCCTGAAATTTAAATATGATTTTTTCTGGAATATTTGAGAATATTTGGCACTGAGAACACAGCAGGGGGGTCACCCACCTGCCCACGAGGATGGAGGGCGCGCCCTACCCCCCTGGGCGCCCCCTGCCTCGTGGGTCCATGGTGGCCCTCCTCCACTTATTCCTGCACCCACACACTTCTTCTTCCTCCCACAAACACGAATATCCAGCTCAAGCACGAGTTCTAGCTCATTTTGCTGCCATTTTCGATCTCCTTGCTCAAAGCACCTCTCACAAAACTGCTTGGGGAGATTGTTCCTTGGTATGTGACTCCTCCATTGGTCCAATTAGTTTTTGTTCTAGTGCTTTATTCATTGCAAAAATTTTCTGCTTAGGTGACCCTGTTCTTGATCTTGCATGTCAAATTTATATGGTCAAAAGTAGTTTTAATGCATGATATAGGCCCTAAGCACTTGTAGGAGTAGTTGCTATCAATATTATTGAGTTTGGCTTACTTTTATTTTGACGTTACTAAAAAATTTCAGAATTTTTCAGAGGAAGAAATATGCTTAGAAAAATGTTCCAGGGTGGTTCTTCAAGGAAGCAAGGACCCAGGCTTGCAATGCGTGATGCTGATGATGAGCCACCAAGAGACGCTCTAGTGCGTCCTTATGAATGGCCTTCTGAGAACTTTATGGATCAAGCAGGAATTAAGGAAGAATTTAACGCATATTTGCGTAACGCTGATCTTGTGAGCTTCGAGGAAGAGAACTGCAGCCAGTATCACAATCTCACTAGTTCCTTTGTGAGGAGGTTTGAATTTTCATCTTCACTTTGTCGAGAGGAATGAATCACCTCTCCAGTATCGACTAATCTTTGACAGACGCCGTGCTGTCCATATTACTCTCCCTGCTCCTGCCTTCTTTGATCATCAGGCAAAAGGAAGATATGTTATTACCAGAGAGGAGGCAGATGAGTATGAGAGGAGAGCGGAGGCCGCTCCTCGCCACGCTGCAGCGCAGGAGGCGATAGCCGCTGCATCTCAGTATGACCCCAACTATTATTATGGATATCCGCCAGGCCAGCCGTGGCCATAGACCAACTTAGGCCAAAGGCCTAAGCTTGGGGGAGTACGTATTTCCCACCGACATTACATTTATGTTCACACACTCATTGCTAGGTGTCGGTGCTCATACTTTTTCATTGTATCATCCATGCTACTTTACTTTCCTTTTTATGCTTTCTTTTTTTGTGTTTAATGAACCTTAAGAAAAACCAAAAAAAATTAGTTGTAGCTTTTATTTAGTTTACTTTCCATGCTTGTAGTAGTAATTAAAAAGAAAACCCAAAAAGATTTCATGTTCTTCTTTTACTTGTTGGGAGCTCTCCCGTGTAAATAGTTTTATTTCTTTTCTTTTCTTTGGGGGTCGATAGGAGAAGACCATGATTAAATTGTTGAAGTGGCTCTTATATATTATTGTTGATATGACAAAAGAGCCCATATTGCCTTGTCTTCTCCTGTTTATTGAATGCTTGCAGATTCCAGCTTAGTCCAATGCACGTGCACTATTATTATTATTCACATCGTTCGGTCATGCAAGCAAAAGGAAATAATGATGATTATATGATGAACTTATTGAGATGAGAAAATCTGGTATGAACTCAACCTCTTTTGTTTTTGTAAATATGATTAGTTCATCGTTCTTGATTCGGCCTATTATGAATAAACATGTTTGCAATGACAACTAGAGATCATAGTTCTTGTGCCATGCTTGATTAGCTAGGAGCTTATAATGGTTTACCTTGCGTGCCAACATGCTATTAAAATGGTTGTGATGTGGTATGATAGGGTAGTATCCTCCTCTGAATGATTTAAGTGACTTGACTTGGCGCATGTTCACGCATGTAGTTGAAACAAAATCAACATAGCCTTCACGATATTTATGTTCATGGTGGATTATATCCTACTCATGTTTGCATTCGGTGTTGATTAATTTTAATGCATGTTCATGACTGTTGTCGCTCTCTAGCTGGTCGCTTCCCAGTCTTTTGCTAGCCTTCACCTGTACTAAGAGGGAATACTACTTGTGCATCCAATCCTTTAAACCACAAAGTTATTCCATATGAGTCCACCATACCTACCTATATACGGTATATACCTGCCGTTCCAAGTAAATTTGTATGTGTCGAACTCTAAACATTCAAATAAATATCCTGTTTTGTATGCTTGAATAGCTCATGTATCAACTAGGGCTGTCCGCATCTTCCATGTTAGGCGGGTTATTCTCAAGAGGAGTGGACTCCGCTCCTCACTCACGAGAAAGTGGCTGGTCACCGGGATGCCCAGTCCCATGCTTTATGCAAACTAAATCAAAATAATTGCAAACAAAACTCCCCCTGGGACTCTTGTTAGTTGGAGGCACTCGTTGTTTCGAGCAAGCCATGGATTGATGCTTGTTGGTGGAAGGGGGAGTATAAACTTTACCATTCTATTTGGGAACCGCCTATAATGTGTGTAGCATGGAAGATATCGCCATCTCTTGGTTGTTATGTTGACAATGAAAGTATACCGCGCAAAATATTATTCACCTCGGTTTCAAAAGCCCTTGTTTTGGACTCTAACTTGCATGATTTGAATGGAACTAACCCGTACTGACGCTGTTTTCAGCAGAATTACCATGGTGTTATTTATGTGCAGAAACAAAAGTTCTCGGAATGACCTGAAACTTCACGGAGCAACTTTTTGGAAAATATAAAAAATACTTGCAAAAGATGAAGGCCAGGGGGCCCACCACCTGTCCACGAGGGCGGGGGGCACGCCAGCCCCCCTACCTCGTGGGCCCCCTGGAGCTCCTCCGACTCCAACTCCAACTCTATATATTGTGTTTCAGGGATAAAAAATCAGAGAGAAGAATTCATCGCGTTTTATGATACAGAGCCGCCGCCATGCCCTAAAACCACTCGGGAGGGCTGATCTGGAGTCCGTTCGGGGCTCCGGAGAGGGGAATCCGTCGCCATCGTCATCATCAACCATCCTCCGTCACCAATTTCATGATGCTCACCGCCGTGCGTGAGTAATTCCATCGTAGGCTTGCTGGACGGTGATGGGTTGGATGGGATCTATCATGTAATCGAGTTAGTTTTGTTAGGGTTTGATCCCTAGTATCCACTATGTTATGAGATTGATGTTGCTATGACTTTGCTATGCTTAATGCTTGTTACTAGGGCCCGAGTGCCATGATTTCAGATCTGAACCTATTATGTTTTCATCAATATATGAGAGTTCTAGATCCTATCTTGCAAGTCTATAGTCACCTATTATGTGTTATGATCCGTTAACCCCGAAGTGACAATAATCGGGATACTTACCGGTGATGACCGTAGTTTGAGGACTTCGTGTATTCACTATGTGTTAATGCTTTGTTCCGGTACTCTATTAAAAGGAGGCCTTAATATCCCTTAGTTTCCGTTAGGACCCCACTGCCACGGGAGGGTAGGGCAAAAGATGTCATGCAAGTTCTTTTCCATAAGAACGTATGACTATATTCGGAATACATGCCTACATTACATTGATGAACTGTAGCTAGTTCCGTGTCACCCTAGGTTATGATTGTTACATGATGAACCGCATCCGGCTTAATTCTCCATCACCGATCCATTGCCTAAGAGCTTTCCATATATTGTTCTTCGCTTATTTACTTTTTCGTTGCTATTGCTATCATCACTACAAAATACCAAAAACATTACTTTTACTATTGTTACCTTTTGCTACCGTTACCACTACTATCATATTACTTTGCTACTAAACACTTTGCTACAGATATTAAGTTTCCAGGTGTGGTTGAATTGACAACTCAGCTGCTAATACTTGAGAATATTCTTTGGCTCCCCTTGTGTCGAATCAATAAATTTGGGTTGAATACTCTACCCTCCAAAACTATTGCGATCCCCTATACTTGTGTGTTATCACTTGCCTAACACTATTCGTGCTTCATATGGTTCATGTTTCATGGAGTACTGTAGCACCGTACTCTCTGTGCGCTGTAGACCTAGTTCTGTTAACATTGATCTCACCGTTCATTCTCGACTGGACAGTCGAAAAAGCGGTACTATGTTACTACATTACTATTCATATAGTTGACATGCGCACAACATCATTTGTTGTCGTCATATCTTACTACACTAGCAACAAGATTATGTAGTACTGACGTATGAACCACTGCACATGCCTAGTAGTAGGAGCACTGTGTATGTTCAAGTGGCTGCCGTGTTTCGCACTCCTCCATCGTAAGAGTGGAAATGCTTATTGTAATCATTTTTTCTTCAGAAAAACAGTGGACACGCTCTACCATGCGGATCCTCCTCCAGCCATCCACTAAATTACTCACTTTTGCCGACTGTGGGACAGTCAGCATCGGGGTCCACCAACCATGCACTAAATTACTCCGTAATAGAGTGACGGTAGACTACCCCGATCGAAGCACAGCATTAATGCCCAATGAGCCGTCAAATCACAAAACCCCCTCCTTTCCAGTAGTAAGTTGGATGGACGAAGCAACCATCATTTCACTCTTCTCTCTCAGCTTCCTCTCTACCCAACTCGCTTCTCCCTCATCTTCTTCCTCATTTCTTCAAGAAAACCCGACCTGCTTCTGCAATTGTTCTTCTCTCCCAAAGAAGGAAAGGTGAGTGCATCAATGGTGTTGATTCTGGCCAAGGCCCGGTCTTGCAACCCCGAGACTGATCCTATAACTCCCTCTCTGTTCTTCTTTTGGGTTTGTGATTATGGTTTCTTTTCTTTTATTTCTATTTGACAGTTTCTTGATGGACGCTGGAGCACCGGCCGAAGTGATATCTATGGCTCTGGCCAAAACCGTCGAGGCTCATGGTACGAAGAAGCGCAAGCACCCCGCCAAGACTACCGCAGACAAGCTCAAAGCCATCGCCCTGTCCAAGCCCCCCTCTCCGGGATCCCTCATTAAGCAAGTCCAGGTAATATGTCTTCTTGACGATCTTTTTCTCGATCTTGATCGTGTTCTTTCATCTAACATGCAGTACTAGTACTAGTAGTACAACTTTCTGGGTGATCTTGCATGTGATTTTTGTGTGCCAAATGACGGTTCTAAATTCCTCTTTTGACCAAAACATGCGAGAGATTGACACTGATTTCTTATAGATTACTTTCAACTACTCCCTCTGTCCCAAATTTCTGGTCTTAGATTTGTCTAGATACAGATGTATCTAATACTAAAATGTGACTTGATACATCCGTATCTAGACAAATCTAAGACAAGAATTTTGGGACGGAGGGAGTACTTTATGAACATCAATGCTACCTTTGAAGAGGGTATATTTGCCTCAGTAACTTGTGTTATGGATATTGCAAGTAATCCCTCTGCTCTCATGCCTTTGAAGACATGTTCTAGTGTCTTTGTTCACTCATTTCTATGCGTATATGTAGTCATATATGGAGTATAATATCGAAAATCATCTTATATTTCTGAACGGAGGTAGTAATAAAATATGGTTTCTGTTTGAATTAGAACCAGGTCTGCAGTGGAGATGAAGTTCTCAGAGTCATGCCATGTGAACTGGAAGACCCGAGGATGAGTTCTATTGCTAAACTATCCAGCTGTTGTGTCCTTGTCGCCACGTGTCCTGAACTAGTGTTTTCCTATAGCATTGTTGTCAGGCGTGTTCTCGAGGCTGTACTTGACCACAACAATTTCCTGGCTGTGCCTTCGATTACGAAGGGTGTGCATCTTGTAAAGCTTCCTAAAAAATTTGATGCGGCTTGTCTTCGTCATCATGTTTATGAGTGGAAAGACCACTCTGTTAGGTTCTCCAAGGTTGACGAGATGGTGATGATGCATGTAGACATCTCTCACGAAGTCCATGGCCTAGTCAGTTATACGGGGTTCATCCCGTAGGTCGGTGGCAGGAAATAGTCTGCAGAGTTTAATTAGTGCAACTTTTCTTGTCTGTAGTAAGTACTATTGTTCAGTACTTGATTTGTGTTTGTGAACCCTGTATTGTTTATTAGTACTGCCGCTTTTGGAGTGTGGTCAGTCCTGAGAATGGTCTATGTTAATGTCTGTCCACTCAATTCAGTCTGTATATTTTGAAGTATCCAGATCATCTTTTTTGTGAGGACGGTTTATCAATTATGGTTACACTCCAATATCTGTATGCATTGCAGTGTTTATCGCACCCACCAGGATTTCCAGTCCCATGGATGTTCGGTCCATACGATTTGTCACGGCCTTTGGACTGTCTTGCTTGTGGGAGTAGGCGGGGCCCCTGCATGCCACCCGTAGTTGGACGATCAATCTTCTGTTTAGTACTTCAACATAGTGATTTCCTGGTAAGGATTCACTCGTGTCACATCAAGTAAATCTTATTGATTTAATGTCATGCTTTCTTTCTTTTCCTGCAATTTTACGATGCAGGTTTTGCCATGTGACATTCATCACAGAATAAATCGTTTGGTTTGCTCTACGATGGCTATTTTTGCAGGTTTCACTTCTTATGTCGTGTCAGTAACGAAGGCACTGTCCATCACTTATATTATTGGAAAAAATTGGATCAGTCTGTTGTTTGAGTACAAGCTGAATCCCTATGATGAACTGCAGTTTGTTTTAACAACAATGTCACAATTAGTCCTTCTCGCGTTTAAAAGAAATGTAGAAAACAACTGGATCACGGTCACGGAGCCTAGTCAAGTTAGAAAGCCAATAATAGCAGACCATACACGATCGCTGCTGTCTCGCACATCGGTACCACATTTAGCAATGGATCGAGCACTGGCAGTTGCTCTAGCACTGACAACGGCAGCAGCTCAGTCTGATCCAGCCGAAGATTGGGCATCGACCGCGTCAGCGGATCAGGCTGATCTACCAGAGGATCAGGCATTGACACCGGCACCTGCTCTGACACCGGCACCAGCTCTACAAGGAGCACCATCTTCGGCAGTAGCAGCAGCTTCGGCTTCGGCACCTGCACCAACACTTTCACTTGCATCTGCTCCAGCCCGTGCAGCGGTAACTGAATGAGCAGTTGCACCGGCAACAGACTCGGCTGTAGTTCGCACTTCATATACCAAAGTCCTTACAAAAACCGACATGTCCACCTTATTGGTAAGCATTGGCCGCCCAAGTGCTTCGTTCTTTTTTCTTTCCATGTTGTTTCGCATGATTCACTGTGTTGATCTAACTATTTGGGTATGTCTTCTTGTTTGCAAACAGAGAATTCCTAGAGCAACGAGGGAGTCATTCAACAATCCGGGCGACAGCGGCCAAGTTTCTCTTACCATGAGCAGCCTTGGTGTGAATGAACGTGCTCAATATACCGTAAGTACAAAGAATGGTCGCATGAGGATTGATGCTAAAGGATGGTCAAGGTTCAAATCTAAATCATATTTTGTGGTAGGGGATGATCTCAAAATCGAACTTTCTCGGCAAGGAGAGCTGGTCCAAATCAACTTTGAAATTCTTCAGTAGCAGCACACAACTGCCGAATTGATCTATCGTCTAAGAGATTTTGACATGGTGAAACATGTGTCCTATGTGTATAAGTAATATGACAGTATTATTTATCACATGGTATATCGTTGATAGAATTGCAACTCTCATTGCTGGTTAGGAACTGTCGTTCGATTTCGTTCCAACAGCTGCCGTTCTTTTATTCAATTTTGTGCATTCGTCTTGCGACAACATCTAAAACCAGCATCGTACCGATCGCTTGCAATATGAAAAGCGCTGAGGTAGAACACATGGGCCCCCAAACATGCAGGGTGGGCCTGCGGCCCAAAGTCCAGAACCATGAGCGTGTCTGAGTATTATATTCTCAGCTGAACCCCCATAATGCCCGTGCGTTGCAAGTAACATCAAGAAGCATTAGTATGAGTATTTTATCTTGTGAGAGAAAAGGATGAACGAGGGAAAGCCTTATTTGCAAATGTGGAGAGGTGTGTGAGTACCTTTTTGCAAAATTGCCATAGTTTCCTTCCTATCCGTCAGATATAAGTCGGACGGCCTATATTGCAGGATGGCAGGCACACCATCATCACCAACTCGTCTATACTGTGTTAAAAACAACTCTGTTTTTATAATTTTATATGTTATATATATTCCCCTTGATTTTTCTTATGTATAAATTTGTGATATAAAATATTTGTATATTTCTTTACAAAGGGAGTATCTCTTTGTCAAAAATATATTTATGTGTAACTAGTTACTCCTGTCTTTCTACTTCCTTTCGCTGATATGTGGGGCATCCGGCAATGGGGTCCACGTGCCATATGCACAAATTAGAGTGCACAACTACACGGTAGACACACCTCGGTCGTAGTGCCGCAGTAATGCCCAATGAGCCATCAAATCACAACCCCCTTTCCAGCTTTAGCAGTAAGCTGGACGGACGAAGCGGCAATATTTCACTGGGCCTGAATCCCCTTCTCCCTTGTCTGCTTGTTCAGAGAAAATCCCCTCTCGGCGATTGCATAGGGTTTTCTCATGGAGAACCAGGAACGAATTCTTCATCCATCCCTAATAAATCCAAGTCCCTTGGTCGCGGCTAATCCTAGGATGGCAGCCACCGCCGTTGATGCATTTTTCTTCCTACTGAATCTAGTGTGTTTCATTTGTAGTGCCCAAAGTGCGCGGACCCTACAGGTTTCTGTGCCCTCGGCGAGATGCCACACTTGTTCCTTCTCATCCTAACACAGGATTTTAAAACGCGCACCGTATGTTCCTAGAATCCTCTTTTCTATCCGGGAGGGTGGGGTTTTTTTGAACATGCTGTCGACTAATTTGGAAATTTGGATTGCTATATTTGGATAAAAGGTACTACCAGTACGATGGTCAACACTGACGCGAAGGAGGAAGTTATTTCTAGATTTGGATAGGGAATACATTGTGTTCTCATATTATTTTTCCTGCAGTGCATTATTTGCTCTGCCAGAACACATGTACTCAAGATGCTCGGCCTTGCCATAACTGAATACACCAGTTTAATGGTCACAGTGAAGACAAGCCATGGATATAAGTTCCAAGTTGGGTTCATGAACCAAGAAGATCGCTGCTTTTTATGGCCGAACTTGGATAAACTTTCTCAAGTGTTACGGACTGAAAGTTGGCGCACGAATGTTGATGGAAATAGCAGAACCTGGTCTCATCTTCACTGCGATCTTCCACCCCAACGTCATTCCAATTGTTCATCCATGTTAGTTTTGTATCTGGTTCTTGCTTGTTGCCTCGATTACTTCTCAATCCACCTATTCTGTCTAACTAATCACAATTTAACTTTAGAAGTAGCAACGAATCTCTGACGAAGATGCTACTTCTAACTAATATTTTCTTATAATTGGTGGCACATGTAGGTTTTTTCAGAGTTAAGCAGGCTGCTCATTTGTTATTCTGTAACAACTCGGCTGTTACTGATGGCACTGAAGTTGACTGGGACGACATCCACAAGTTCCTACACTTTATTGATCGTCTTGAGGTCCTTGTGGGGCGTTTCAATGGTGGAAGGCCACGTGGGATATGTGTGCCACTGCTGCACTCGTTGAACAGGTCCAACCGTGTCGAGAAACTTATGGTATGAGCTATTTTCTGTTATATATGTTGTTCGTAAACGATTGCTTATACACAGTTTTATAGCTGTGATCTTCTTGAAACAGAAACTGCCCAGTTCTATTGTTCCTATAGAGATGCCTGACCTTGGTCGGGTCAGACTTGCGCTTGGTCACAACATGATGTTTATGTCGACCTACTCCATTCCCCTTGGAGGTGAAAAGATACTTATTCATGGGTGGTCTCAAATAATGAAGGACCGTCCATCTTGGAGAATAGGACAGAAGATTATGTTCCTGCTTTTCCATGGCTCTAAAGCGAATATCATGTTTATTGACCACATTGCGAGATGAAGCCGCTTTCCGAAGGTTGTGGATGCGCGGGGTGGCGCCTGGGCCTTGCCCTGGGGCTTGGCGGCCTCACCCTTAGTTAACTGTAGGCAAAGTAGCACTGTTCGAGGCGTGGTTTGTACGGTTGAACCTGTATAAGTATTCATACTGCTTTTAGCTATGGTTGTTAAGTGCCCCTGCTGGTTTCAGTTAAGGTTGTTAAGTACTCCTGCTGCTTTTACAGTCTGTCATCTTTATTTAGTCCTGTCTTCCTCCAGCCGACAAAACCAAACCAGCGCCAGCGGGGCCGCCTGCTTCCGCCTCCCATGGCTAGCTGCGCCTCAGCGCATGCATCGCCGCCCCACCGTCTCCAAAATCGTTAATGCCGACGTCCGAGGCCTCGCCGTCATCCTCTGCGTGCTTTGGTGCGCTCGCCGCGGCGCCGCCCTCTGGCGTTGTCAACATGGGTCAACAAACAACAGGAATCGGCAGAAGTACATGGAGAGGATGACAGTAGGGGCCCACCATGTCAGCGTATGGAAAAATAGAATGCTTCCTCCTAGTGTTTTCCTGACATCTGGGACCCACGACATTGTGAGCATATATAGTCAATAGACAAGAGAACATCACAAGATCGGCTGACACCTGGGACGTAGCTGCTCGAGCAGAATTTTTTTTGTTATTGTTGAGACGTAGCAGGGTTTGAACTGGGCTATGGCCCGTCTAGCCCAGGCTTATATTTTATGTTCACCATGTGACCAGCCCAGCTATTTTTTATTTGTTAAAATGAGCCCAGTTTATTTTTTCTGAAGAATACCCAATCCAGGCCTACTTATTTTTCTACACCCTGATGGGCTGCAACTCTTTCAAGACGCCTGCAAATCTTGAAAGTAATATGAAATGGGTTGTAAATATAAAAATAGATGACAAATTGGCAATTACTTTATAATTTCTGATTTTTTTCACATTTTCAGATTCCTATTTCACTGGGCATTAACCTAATTTAAATATATCTTCAAAGTACTTTAAATCTGGCTCGACATTTCTGACGGACTAATTAACCACGGGTACCCCGAAGACGGCAAGATAATATTTCAAGACATCGGGGCTAGCAAAGCCCCTCAGTCCGACTGTCCGGCTGCTCCGGCCGGCTCCCCGTCCGACTGCTCTGCCCGGCCGGCTGCCGGCTGCCGACTGCGCCGACCAGCCGGCTGCCGACTGCAGCCTGACCCGACACCGACAAGACACCGACGAGACGGCCATACCTCGGATGAGACAGCTGTACCACGACGCCATCATGTACAGTGTCACTTGTCCCTGGGCACTATTCATGAAGTGACCCAGGAGACAAGCATGACACCCACACCATACCCCCATGCCCACTTGTCCATGCCACTACATAGCTTAGGAAGTAAGCTAGCCCACACTATAAAAGGGGCACATATCCATCCATCCACTCGGACACACCACATTCATTTGGCCACTAGGCCACTCACGGCCACAAGCCATGGCCATACTTGGCCACTAGAGCCGGCCATACGCATGCATATACGAGATCAGATGCCCTTGGCACTGATCTCAGATACAGCTCCAGGAGCACTTTGTACCAGATATACTCAGACATCCAGGAGTAGGGGTGTTATCTCTCCGGAGATCCCCGAACCTGGGTAAACTAGAGCGTGCTACTCGCATACCCGCTCCCGGTCCTATCAACAGCAATCTTACCCACACACTAAGCCCTTGTGGCATCTGTCGACTCGCAAGCCCCCTGTGAGAATACCACGACAGTTGGCGCCCACCGTGGGGCGGTACTACTACTATGCTACCACGCTCCTGCTGGTTTTGCTGTCCGGGCGGGACCATCTTCGTCTTCCCCGCCGCGGTGTCGCGCCGTCTCTCCGGTAGCGCTCGGGGGCTCGACTTTGACCCGCCCCCGGAGCGGCCGCGTGGGACGGTGCGTCCTCGTCGTCGGCCTCGCCGCCTTCGTCACCACCACCGTTGCGACACCGGCCGTCCGTCCGCACGTGCGCCGCGCGCGGGGCCTCGTTTCGGTCGGCCGTGACCGTCCACGCGCTGCTCGCGTTTGCTTCCCTCCGTGTTGCGCCTTGCTCTGGAAAAAACACTCGGTTGTTCCTCCACATGCCATCTTTGTGAGCTAGCTAGATGCAAGTCAAAGTATGGTCATACCATGGCCATGCACTAGCCCATACAATACACTTGCACATCCCAGTCAGACACTTCCCGTGCAATGACCGGATACTAGTCAGACAATGGCTAGACCGCCTCAGATATTCCTCGTACGCGCTCGTACATGACACACACACTGGCTTCCCTGTCCGCACTGCTTCGCTCCGCGCTGCTGCTTCCTCATGTGCGCATCACCACCACCGGCCGCGGCCGCTGCCGTGCGGCTGCCCAAGCCGCCGTGCTGCTCGAGCACGAGCCCTCCCTCGAGACTCCAGCGCCTCGCTCCGCTCCTCTGCCGCGCGCAGCTGCTGCGCCGGGCCCCTGCGGTCGCCATCTCCTCCCACGCGTAGCTCCGCTCGTGGCCTGGCCGCCTGCCCGCCAGTACGGCCGCGGCCACCCCGGCTCACCTCTGCTCCGCGCGCATGCGCACAACCATCCGACCCTGCTCGCCCTGCGGCTGGCTCGTCGCTAGCCGGCCGCTCCGGCCTCGCGTCGCCGGCCGCCGCCCAGCCCAGCCAACCTCCCCCTCCAGGCTTCCCCGGGCCGCCTCCCGCAGGCCGGCCTCAGCCCCTCGCGCCGACTGCACTCCCGGTGTCCGGGTCGCCTTCTCCTCCACAGCTCCCTGCCTGACGGGCCACCCGCGTCGCCCGGGGCCTCCTGCTGCCCGCTTGCTTCGCCGGCTTTGCCTCGCCCCGGGCACCTGGGCCGGCTCCAACCCTGGCTACCCGACGACGAGCTCCGCCTACGACCCGGCGGGCCTGCGCCTGCGCCTCCGGCCATCCGGCTCCGCGGCCGCCTAGCCAACGGCTGCGTCCCGCCCGGCCGACTTCGAGCCTCTCAGCGCTCCTCCGCGGTACCCGGTTGCAGGCTCCCGCGGCCATACCAGTAGTGACACGATAACTACGCCACTCCGCGGCGCGGATGAAGCCCTGCCTGCCGCGCGGCCGAGTCGCCGACTGCCGGCCTCCCGCACAGCTCCGGTTTCGTGCCGCCTGCCCACGCCATAGTCCGGCTCCTCCGGCGCCGCCTGCCGGCTCCCCGGTCCACGGACCCGTCCGCGACTGCTAATTGTTGGCCTGCTGTGCTCGCCGGCTTGGCACCGTGGCGGCTTCCCCGCAACTTCCGGCCGCGGGTTGCCGACGCGACCCGGCCTCCGCTTCTGCCGCAAACCCGGCAAGTCGGGCTTCTGCCGCGCCCGGGTCCGGCTTCCCCGCGACTTGTCTCCGCCTCCGTGCAACACCCGGACCGTCGGGTCGCCGGCGCCATCTGCCCCTTGGCCCGGCCACTCTGCTCCAGCCCTTGTCGGCCCCCGCGCGCCCGTCGGGTCGTCGCCCCGCGTTGGCCAGTTTCCCCACGCCGGCCGGACGCTGCTGCCTCCCCACGCGAAAGGAGCAGAGAGAGGTGGTGGCTGGCTAGAGAAGTGAAAAAGAAAGAAATTGGCCGGTTGCCCGCGGGGCAAAATTGCTGCCAGTTGGTAGAGGAAAGTCAAGGGCCGGCTGAAAAACAAAAAGAAAAAGAAGAGAAAGGAAGTGCACCGATGGGTGCACTGCGTACATACATGCCTGGCCGGCTACCAACTGCACTGGCGGAGCGCGCTATACCCAGCGGGTGCGCTGACGCGCCCCCGCGAGGAAGAAGACAAAGTAGTCGCCGGGAGATCCGGCCCGACTGCTCAGCGGTCGGCCCGAATCTCGGGGGCTACACCCAGCGGGTGCGATGACGCGCCCCCGCGAGGAAGAAGACAAAGTAGTTGCCGGGAGATCCGGCCCGACTGCTCAGCAGTCGGCCCGAATCTCAGGGGCTACACCCAGTGGGTGCGCTGGCGCGCCCCCACGGAAGATTGCAGATAAGAGAGAGTTTTGTCCAGCTCCCAGTAGCCGGTAGAAGAGAAGAATAAAGGGCGTTGCAAGACGCCTCGCCGCCTGGCCGGTCGAGCCCGACCGGCCGGGACCCCCCTTCGAGCACTCGGGGGTTCGAAGGCTACACCCAGCGGGTGCGCCGACGCTCTCCGCGAGCGCCGAGTCGCACCGGCTATTTTCGACGACCGCGACTACACAAAAATCAATGTGAGCTCCTCGCCCGCATATTTTTGCATCACGCAAGCACGGATAACCCCGAGCGATGCTCGGGTGCTATCTCCGCATTTTTTATTACAGTTGCATCACTGTTCTCCCCGGCGCCAGCCAGAGTTGGCCCGGGGGCTGGCCGCTTGGCCTGAGACGTTAGTTCCCGCAGACGGCTTAGTAGTGTGCACAGTACCAAAGGCTCACTCTTAGTCACAGACTGCAGAGCAGCTGTCCGGCTAGCAAAGGTGAATGCTGGAGGCCACCCACGCGAAAAACGTCCGGGAAGAAAAATGGTTCGGGCGACCCGGCCGTTTTCCTTTACAAGTATCTACTCGGTTGAATCTGCTCCTAGACTCTGAGTACTGTACACTCCACTTCGCGGCCCACTCTTAGCCACATACCGCAGAGCGGCTGTCCAACAAGCAAGAGCACAAGCCAAAAAGCGGAGGGAACACGAAAAAGATTAAGGGGGCTCGGACGAAACCGAGTCGGCACCCTCCGCATAAAACTTGCAATGCTAAAAGAAAACATTTGATATATCTGCGTGGACTAACTTTGTCTTTTTCATGATCATTTCCATGAACACTCGCCAAAAAACCTCCGCCCAACTTTGCCAAGTTGCCCGGAGGCTTGGGGGCTACTGACGGAGTAATTAACCACGGGTACCCCGAAGACGGCAAGACAATATTTCAAGACATCGGGGTTAGCAAAGCCCCTCAGTCCGACTGCCCGGCTGCTCCGGCCGGCTCCCCGTCCGACTGCTCTACCCGGCCGACTGCCGGCTGCCGACTGCGCCGACCAGCCGGCTGCCGGCTACGGCCCGACCCGACACCGACAAGACACCAACGAGACGGCCATACCTCGGACGAGACAGCTGTACCACGACCCCATCATGTACAGTGTCACTTGTCCCTGGGCACTATTCATGAAGTGACCCAGGAGACAAGCATGACACCCACACCATACCCCCATGCCCACTTGTCCATGGCACTACATAGCTTAGGAAGTAAGCTAGCCCACACTATAAAAGGGGCACATATCCATCCATCCACTCGGACACGCCACATTCATTTGGCCACAAGGCCACTCACGGCCACAAGCCATGGCCATACTTGGCCACTAGAGCCGGCCATACGCATGCATATACGAGATCAGATGCCCTTGGCACTGATCTCAGATACAGCTCCAGGAGCACTTTGTACCAGATATACCAGATATACTCAGACATGCAGGAGTAGGGGTGTTATCTCTCCGGAGAGCACCGAACCTAGGTAAACTAGCGCGTGCTACTCGCATACCCGCTCCCGGTCCTATCAGCAGCAGTCTTACCCACACACTAAGCCCTTGTGGCATCTGTCGACTCGCAAGCCCCCTGTGAGAATACCACGACAGTTGGCGCCCACCGTGGGGCGGTACTACTACTATGCTACCACGCTCCTGCTGGTTTCCCTGTCTGGGCGGGACCATCTTCGTCTTCCCTGCCACGGCGTCGCGCCGTCTCTCCGGTAGCGCTCGGGGGCTCGACTTTGACCCGCCCCCGGAGCGGCCGCGTGGAACGGCGCATCCTCGTCGTCGGCCTCGCCGCCTTCGTCACCACCACCGTTGCGACGCCGGCCGTCCGTCCGCACGCGCGCCGCGCGCGGGGCCTCGTTTCGGTCGGCCGTGACCGTCCACGCGCTACACGCGTCTGCTTCCCTCCGTGTTGCGCCTTGCTCCGGCAAAAACACTCGTTTGTTCCTCCACATGCCATCTTTGCGAGCTAGCTAGATGCAAGTCAAAGTATGGTCATACCATAGCCATGCACTAGCCCATACAATACACTTGCACATCCCAGTCAGACACTTCCCGTGCAATGACCGGATACTAGTCAGACAATGGCCAGACCGCCTCAGATATTCCTCGTACGCGCTCGTACATGACACACACTGGCTTCCCCGTCCGCACTGCTTCGCTCCGCGCTGCTGCTTCCTCATGTGCGCATCACCACCACCGGCCGCGGCTGCTACCGTGTGGCTCGCCAAGCCGCCGTGCTGCTCGAGCACGAGCCCTCCCTCGAGACTCCAGCGCCTCGCTCCGCTCCTCTGCCGCGCGCAGCTGCTGCGCCGGGCCCCTGCGGTCGCCATCTCCTCCCACGCGTAGCTCCGCTCGTGGCCTGGCCGCCTGCCCGCCAGTACGGCCGCGGCCACCCCGGCTCACCTCTGCTCCGCGCGCATGCGCACAACCATCCGACCCTGCTCGCCCTGCGGCTGGCTCGTCGCTAGCCGGCCGCTCCGGCCTCGCGTCGCCGGCCGCCGCCCAGCCCAGCCGACCTCCCCCTCCAGGCTTCCCCGGGCCGCCTCCCGCAGGCCGGCCTCGGCCCCTCGCGCCAATTGCACTCCCGGCGTCCGGGTCGCCTTCTCCTCCGCAGCTCCCTGCCTGACGGGCCACCCGCGTCGCCCGGGGCCTCCTGCTGCCCCGCTCGCCTCGCCGGCTTTGGCCTCGGCCATGCGCACCCTGGGCCGGCTCCAACCCTGGCTACCCGGACGACCGGCTCCGCCTACGACCCGGCCGGGCCTGCCGCCTCCGGCCATCCGGCTCCCGCGGCCGCCTAGCCCAGCCGGCTGCGCCCCCGCCCGGCCGACTTCGAGCCTCTCCGCCTCCTCCGCGGTACCCCGTTGCCGGCTCCCGCGGCCAACCAGTGACGACGATGACTACGCCCTCGCGCGCGGGCCCTGCCTGCCGCCGTGGCCGAGTCGCCCGATGCCGGCCTCCGCCAGCTCCGGTCCCGTGCCGCCTGCCCCACGCCGGTCCGGCTCCTCCGGTGCCGCCTGCCGGCTCCCCGTCCCGGCCCGTCCGCCTGCTGGTTGTGGCCTGCTGCGCTCGCCGGCTTGGCCCGTGGCCGGCTTCCCCACAACTCGGCCGCCGGGTTGCCGACGCGACCCGGCCTCCGCCTTCTGCCGCAACCCGGCAAGCCGGCTTCTGCCGCGCCCCGGTCCGGCTTCCCCGCGAGTCGCCCTCCGCCTCCTGCAGCACCCGGCCGCCGGGTCGCCGGCGCCTCCGCCCTTGGCCCGGCCACTCTGCTCCAGCCCTTGTCGGCCCCCGCGCGCCCGTCGGGTCGCCGCCACACTCCACTTCGCGGCCCACTCTTAGCCAAAGACCGCAGAGCGGCTGTCCGGCAAGCAAGAGCACAAGCCAAAAAGCGGAGGGAACACGAAAAAGATTAAGGGGGCTGAAAGCACAAGTGCTCCCTAGGTGGTTTTGATAATTGATGACAACATATCTCCTATTGGACTAACATTTCGATCTAGCATGTTTCAGATAAGTTCAACAATGGAGTGGCATGGACTAAAGGTTGTGGTAACTCCTTCAAGATGCTAAGGACAAAGTATTGGCTAAAGCTTCAAGCTCAAGACTCATCATTTTACATTTTAGTGATCCAAGATCACATTGAGTCTTTAGGAAAAGCCAATACTATCAAGGAGGGATGAGGTGTTGCTTAATGAGCCTCTTGCTTCATGTGCTTAGTGATATGCTCCAAAACCCTCAGCTACTTTCCCACTTCCACATATGACCTAAACCCTAAGCCAAACTCGGTCCTACCGATTCTTCCTATCCGGCGCCACCGAGTTTCACTTGTCATAAGCCACTGCCAAACCCTAATCAGTTCGGTCTCACCGATGGGATCTCGGTCTCACCGAGATGGGCTTGCAAACTCTCTGTTACCCATTGCAATATTCTCGGTCCCACCGAGATATGCAATCGGTTCCACCGAGTTTTGCTTGGCCAAATCTCAATCTCACTTATTACCCAAATCGGTCCCACCGAGTTTGAGTAATCGGTCAAACCGAGTTTTGGATTTACCCTAACCCTAGAACATCAGTCCCACCGAGTTGATCCAGTCGGTCCCACCGAAATCTCTAACGGTCACTAGGTTTACCTTTTCGGTCCGACCGAGTTTGTTGATTCGGTCCCACCAAGATTGGAAAACTGTGTGTAACGGTTGGATTTTGTGTGGAGGCTATATATACCCCTCCACCTCCTCTTCATTCGATGAGAGAGCTATCAGAATGCATACACCATTCCAACTCATATGTTCTGAGAGAGAACCACCTACTCATGTGTTGAGACCAAGATATTCCATTCCTACCATATGAATCTTGATCTCTAGCCTTCCCAAGTTGCTTTCCACTCAAATATTCTTTCCATCAAATCCAAATCCTATGAGAGAGAGTTGAGTGTTGGGGAGACTATCATTTGAAGCACAAGAGCAAGGAGTTCATTACCTACACACCATTTGTTACTTCTTGGAGAGTGGTGTCTCCTAGATTGGCTAGGTGTCACTTGGGAGCCTCCGACAAGATTGTGGAGTTGAACCAAGGAGTTTGTAAGGGCAAGGAGATCGCCTACTTCGTGAAGATCTACCGCTAGTGAGGCAAGTCCTGTGTGGGCGATGGCCATGGTGGGATAGACAAGGTTGCTTCTTCGTGGACCCTTTGTGGGTGGTTGCTTCTTCGTGGACCCTTCGTGGGTGGAGCCCTGTGTGGACTCTCGCAACCGTTACCCTTTGTGGGTGGAGCCCTATGTGGACTCGCGCAACCGTTCCCCTTTGTGGGTTGAAGTCTCCATCAACGTGGATGTAGGATAGCACCACCTATCCGAACCACGGGAAAAACATCCGTGTCTCAAATTGCGTTTGATCTCTCCAAACCCTTCCCTTTACATTCTTGCAAGTTGCATGTTTTACATTCCGCTGCTCATATACTCTTTGCATGCTTGCTTGATATGTATTGTGTGTGATGAAATTGTGCCTAAACTCCACTTAAACCGAAAAAGCTTAAAAATTGCAACTTTAGCATTAAGTGTCTAACCCCCCCTCTAGACACATCTACTTCTAGATCCTACAAGTGGTATCAGAGCATTGGTCTCCATTGCCTTGGTTTAATCACCATTGGAGGAAGATGGATGTGTCTACTCTAGGGAGTCTTAGACATAGAGTGCCTATTCTTGATGGAAAGTATTTTCATGAGTGGAAAAATGAGATGCTTGTAATCTTCAATCAATATCGTTTGAACAAGTATATTGCTAGCCCTTGTGCACTTCATATTGATCCTTTGCATCCTACCCTAGATGAAGATATTGACATGATTCGCAATCTTAGGACTATTGAGCTCATCATTAGAGGATTGCCCAAAATTTGATTGCTAGTTTGCCTACTCAAAATTGTGCCTATACTATATGGAAATTTCTTGAGGAACGATTTCCCGATCATTCCTTGAAATCTTTGGATGAAATTTTCCATAAATCTATTGCCTTGAGTAAGATGAATTCTAGTGATCCTAGTTTTGGTAAATGTCTATTTGAACTTACCAATCTTAAGCATGCTAAAGGAGATGCTGGAATCATTAATGATATCATATTCAAAGCTATAAGAATTCATAAAAGTGACCACTTTGATGATCATTTATCTAATGAATTACCCTCTCTAGGAAATGATGAGTCACAAGATCATGATGAACATGAATATTATGATGATGATGATAGTGACTTCGATCTTGATGATGCAATGAGACATTTTGGTCTTATGGCAAATCTTCGGGGATATGAATCAAGAGGAAAGGAATGGGTTCTTGATAGTGGATGTACTGATCATATGACCGGAGATGAAGAGATGTTTCGTGAGCTTGCTGAAAATGACGGCCCTCGAAAATATGTCACCTTTGGTGATAATTCAAAGGGTAAAGTGGTTGGCCTTGGTAAGGTGGCCATCTCACATGATAGTTCCATTCAAAATGTCATGCTCGTTGAATCTCTTGGCTACAACTTACTTTCAGTATCTAGACTTGCTGATTTCGGTTTGAATGTCCTATTTACTGAGGTAGATTGCCAAGTATTTCGTCGAGACAATCATAAAATGGTCTTTACGGGTATGCGTAGAGGTGATCTTTACATTGTCGATTTGTCTAAAAAGGCACAACCTAAAACTTGCTTTGTTGCTAAATCCTCAAAAGGTTGGTTGTGGCATAGACGACTAGGTCACGTTGGCATGAGAAACCTTGACAAGCTTATTAAAGGAAATCATATCCTTGGAGTCAACGATGTCATATTTGATAAGGATAGACTTTGCAGTGCTTGTCAAGCAGGTAAACAGGTTGGAGGAAGACATCCCGTGAAGAACATCATGACCACAAGGAGGCCACTCGAGCTACTTCACATGGATCTTTTTGGTCCCAACGCCTACAAGAGTCTCGGTGGAAATTCCTTTGGTCTAGTTATAGTTGATGATTTTTCAAGATTTACATGGGTGTTCTTTCTTAATGACAAGTCGCAGGTCCAGAAGATCTTCAGAAACTTCGCTAGGAAGGCCCAAAATCAGTTTGATGTGAAGATCAAGAAGGTTCGGAGTGACAACGGAACGGAGTTCAAGAACGCAAATGTGGACACCTTTCTTGACGAAGAAGGGATTTCACACGAGTTCTCGGCTACGTACACACCTCGACAAAATGGAGTTGTTGAGAGGAAGAACCGGACGCTCATCGAAATGGCAAGAACGATGCTTGATGAATACAAGACGCCAAAGCACTTTTGGGCAGAAGCGGTTGAGACAGCTTGTCACGCAACAAATCGCTTATATCTTCACAAGCTACTCGGCAAGACGGCATATGAGCTTCTCACCGGTAACAAACCCCAAGTTGGATACTTTCGAGTATTCGGCTCAAAGTGCTACATTCTTGATAAGCATCGTCGTTCAAAGTTTGCTCCTAAATCTCATGAAGGTTTTCTACTTGGTTATGGCTCAAACTCTCACACTTACCGTGTCTACAGCAATTTCACCCGAAAGGTTGAAGAGACGGTAGATGTGAAGTTTGATGAATCTAATGGCTCGCAAGTAGAGCAATTGCCAATAGATGTAGGAGACAAAGACCCTTCAGAAGAAATTCAAGACTTGTCCATTGGCAAAATTCGTCCAACGGAGGTGAAGGAGAGTACTTCATCCGTCCAAGTGGAAGCTTCTACTTCACGACAAGGTGAACCAAGAATCGACACGGAAGCATCCACAAGTGGGACACACCAAGATGAAGAAAATGAGGAAGTACGTTAAGATGAACATCAACAACCTCCTTCTCCACCACGACAAGAGAACGACGACGTCAACAATGAAGAAGGCCAAGAAGAAGAACAAGATGAAGAAGATGTTCAACGAAGACCCAAGCAAAAGCTCTCACGATTTCGAGCAAGAATTGCCAAAGATCATCCCGTCGAGAAAATCCTCAATGATATACAAACCAGGAGAATTACTCACTCAAAAACTCGTTTAGCTAACTTTTGTGAAAACTATTCATTCATCTCTAGCATTGAACCTATGAAGGTTGAAGAAGCATTGGAAGATCCGGATTGGATAAACACTATGCATGAAGAGCTACATAATTTTGAGAGAAACCAAGTTTGGACATTGGTCGAGAAGCCCGACAACAACCACAACATCATTGGTACCAAATGGGTGTTCCGCAACAAGCAAGATGAAGATGGACAAGTGGTTCGCAACAAAGCACGTCTCGTCGCCCAAGGGTACACACAAGTCGAAGGTATGGACTATGGTGAGACGTATGCTCCCGTTTCTAGACTTGAGTCCATTCGCATCTTACTTGCCTATGCTAATCACCATAATATCACCTTGTACCAAATGGACATTAAAAGTGCTTTTCTAAATGGTGAAATAGAGGAGGAAGTTTATGTCAAACAACCTCCCGGCTTTATCAATCCTAAGAAACCAAATCATGTTTACAAACTTCACAAAGCTCTTTATGGTCTTAAACAAGCTCCTAGAGCATGGTATAAATGCTTGACCAAGTTCCTTACTACAAGTGGTTTTGAAATTGGTAAAATTGATTCTACTCTTTTTACTAAAAGGGTTAATGGAGAACTATTTGTATGCCAAATTTATGTTGATGATATCATATTTGGTTCAACTAACCCTCTCTTTAGTGAAAAGTTTGGAAAGCTAATGTCAGAGAAGTTTGAGATGTCTATGATGAGTGAACTCAAATTCTTTCTCGGGTTGCAAATCAAGCAAACTAAGGAAGGTACATTTGTCTCTCAAACAAAGTACACCAAGGACTTATTCAAGAAGTTCAATATGCAAGAATGCAAAGGTATGTCTACACCCATGCCTACTAGTGGACATAATGATTTAACCAAAGATGGTGAACCAGTTGATCAAAAGGTTTATCGCTCTATGATTGGTTCATTGTTATACCTATGTGCTTCACGTCCCGATATTATGCTAAGTGTGTGCATGTGTGCATGATATCAAGCTGCTCCTAAAGATTGTCATCTTAAGGCTGTGAAAAGGATAGTGAGATATTTAATCCATACACCAAATTTTGGCATTTAGTATCCTAAGAGGTCTTATTTTGATCTTGTTGGCTATTCTGACTCGGATTATGCCGGAGACAAGGTTGATAGAAAGTCCACTTCAGGTACTTGTCAATTTCTTGGTAGATCTCTTGTGTCTTGGTCTTCCAAGAAACAAAACTCGGTATCCTTATCCACCACCGAAGCGGAATACATTGCCGCTGGTTCATGTTGTGCTCAATTACTTTGGATGACCCAAACTCTTAAAGATTATGGGATTTATGTGAAACATGTTCCACTGCTTTGTGACAATGAAAGTGCTATCAAAATTGGTCATAATCCTTTACAACATTCTCGAACTAAGCATATTGAAGTTCGTCATCATTTCATTCGAGATCATGTTGCTAAGGGTGACATCAATCTTAAGCATGTTCGCACCGATAAGCAATTAGCCGATATATTCACTAAACCACTTGATGAGAAAGTGTTTTGCAGGTTGAGAGGAGAATTGAACATCATTGATGCTTCGAACTTGGAGTAGAAACTCCATTGGATACATGCAAGACATGAGCTTATGACTAATCCATGATATATCTCTTATGATAACTATCTTATGTCTTGGATATATTTGCACCTTGCATGTTGCCTAACCCATGTAGGTGCTTGGTTGAATCTAATTCCATGAGATTGCGACTCACTCACATCTTGAGCAATCTCTACAAGACCAAGACTCTACACAATAGTGGTTGAAGACAAGGAAGCACAAAACCATTCAAACATATCCTTTGACAAATTCTATGTTAAGCTTCATGATTGTCATTTTTGGATACACAAGTGCTCTTCCTTGCAAGAACTAACCCATGTAGGTAGATGAGCTCAAACTCCAAGTGGTGCTCCCAACTCTTGATGAGCTACATCAACCTTGAGCACCCACACAAGTTCAACTACATGAGCAAGAACCACACCACCACCCAAGGTATGTTATTCCATCTTAGAGAAGCTTTACTCCAAGACATGAGTCAAAGCAACTTAACAAGGTGAGAATACATCAAGATGCTTAAACGAAAAATGGTAACCCCATTTTGAGCTTAAAACGATGAGTATGACCTACGATCAAGTGTCCTCACTTGACTCCTAAGTCAATATACTCTAACATAGGTGACTATGTCACCGCCCAATTCTAGATGAAGTTCTCTTGTGTTCTTTTCTGAGTTATTGCATTTGTCCCTTGCATATTTGTTTCCTTCTTTTTCAAACAAAAAAAAACTTCATCTAGAAACTTTCACTCTTTTCTTTTTGATTTTTGTTCTGCATATTTCTGCATCAAATTCCTTGCAAATCTTTCAGCTAATTCATTGCAAATTTTTGTGAGATCTTACTTGACTAGTGAGCTGAGGTGACAAGTGTTTTTCTCTGTGATGAACCCGGTTTCACCAAATTGCCATTTTCGGTCCAACCGAATCCCTTCGGTACTACCGAAACATGCCACTCGGTGCCACCGATTTCGCAACAGGAAAAACAGTTTGCCACATATTCTATATTTCTTCTGATCCAGCTCCACTCAACGAATCTTGTCCTCTACAAGCATCACAGTTTTATTCCCTGCTTTGTACTGAATCTCAAGGACCAAACCTATTCGACAGATTCCAGGAAAAACCTTCTTGGAAATTGATGTCAAAGGGGGAGAGAGAGATCACATCAAAGCTTATCATCAGGGAGAGAGAGATCACATCAAAAGCTTATCACCTACAAAGGAGAGAAAGTACTAAGGGGGAGAGAATACTCAAGGATCCCATATATTAAGGGGGAGAAAGAAATCTCCAAGGGGGAGAGAATACTCAAGGATCCCAGATGCTTGATGTTCAAGAGGAGAGATGCCACATGTCTTTTTGGGGGAAAGACATGTTCATATGAACTCATTTGAATTAAGTTCTATTCATATCTTTCAGCTCTGATTTTCTGTTTCCTATCTTCTCCCAATATCCCATGTAAGATTCAGGGGGAGCAAGACACCTAAGGGAAAGAAATCAGTCAAATTCATTGCATATCTTTATTCTTGGGGACATGTTGAATTCATGTGGTACCTTGTACTCACTCTCTACATGTCATCCCAGTCTTGGTATTCTTGTGGTTTCTTTTGTTTGCTCTGGCTAGTGGACGTACCTGTGTTATCTAACCTTGTTTGTGCAGGTTCATTCCATCCTAAGCCAACTCAAGACCACAAGGTAAGTATATGCATCAAAATCATGAGTATGAGGAGTTCTTGCTTATGTACATACTGTTTGCAAGAAGGACTCATGAGCATGAAGGTATTTTCTTGATAATCTTTTGCTCTGATGCATATGGCCAAGATGCATGTAACACATTGCCTACTCTGTCATGGTTATGCTCTCACATGCCTCTCTATTCATATTTACATGAGTGCATACATGTAGGGGGAGCCTATGCTCGTACATGTCCTTCCAAAGCTTTACTTACTGTCTTTATATCTTTATCTAAAGCTTTGATGTATGTTGCCATCAATTACCAAAAAGGGGGAGATTGAAAGCACAAGTGCTCCCTAGGTGGTTTTGATAATTGATGACAACATATCTCTTGTTGGACTAACATTTCTATCTAGCATGTTTCAGATAAGTTCAACAATGGAGTGGCATGGACTAAAGGTTGTGGGAACTCCTTCAAGATGCTAAGGACAAAGGATTGGCTAAAGCTTCAAGCTCAAGACTCTTCATTTTACATTTTAGTGATCCAAGATCACATTGAGTCCATAGGAAAAGCCAATACCATCAAGGAGGGATGAGGTGTTGCTTAATGAGCCTCTTGCTTCATGTGCTTAATGATATGCTCCAAAAACCCTCAACTACTTTCCCATATCCACATATGACCTAAACCCTAAGCCAAACTCGTCCTACCGATTCTTCCTATCCGGCGCCACCGAGTTTCACTTGTCATAAGCCACTGCCAAACCCTAATCAGTTCGGTCTCACGATGGGATCTCGGTCTCACCGAGATGGGCTTGCAAACTCTCTGTTACCCATTGCAATATTCTCGGTCCCACCGAGATATGCAATCGGTTCCACCGAGTTTTGCTTGGCCAAATCTCAGTCTCACTTATTACCCAAATCGGTCCCACCGAGTTTGAGTAATCGGTCAAACCGAGTTTTGGATTTACCCTAACCCTAGCACATCGGTCCCACCGAGTTGATCCAGTCGGTCCCACCGAAATCTCTAACGGTCACTAGGTTTACCTTTTCGGTCCGACCGAGTTTGTTGATTCGGTCCCACCGAGATTGGAAAACTGTGTGTAACGGTTGGATTTTGTGTGGAGGCTATATATACCCCTCCACCTCCTCTTCATTCTGATGAGAGAGCCATCAGAACACATACACCATTCCAACTCATATGTTCTGAGAGAGAACCACCTACTCATGTGTTGAGACCAAGATATTCCATTCCTACCATATGAATCTTGATCTCTAGCCTTCCCAAGTTGCTTTCCACTCAAATCTTCTTTCCACCAAATCCAAATCCTATGAGATAGAGTTGAGTGTTGGGGAGACTATCATTTGAAGCACAAGAGCAAGGAGTTCATTACCTACACACCATTTGTTACTTCTTGGAGAGTGGTGTCTCCTAGATTGGCTAGGTGTCACTTGGGAGCCTCCGACAAGATTGTGGAGTTGAACCAAGGAGTTTGTAAGGGCAAGGAGATCGCCTACTTCGTGAAGATCTACCGCTAGTGAGGCAAGTCCTGTGTGGGCGATGGCCATGGGTGGGATAGACAAGGTTGCTTCTTCGTGGACCCTTTGTGGGTGGTTGCTTCTTCGTGGACCCTTCGTGGGTGGAGCCCTGTGTGGAATCTCGCAACCGTTACCCTTTGTGGATGGAGCCCTGTGTGGACTCGCGCAACCGTTACCCTTTGTGGGTTGAAGTCTCCATCAACGTGGATGTAGGATAGCACCACCTATCCGAACCACGGGAAAAACATCCGTGTCTCAAATTGCATTTGATCTCTCCAAACCCTTCCCTTTACATTCTTGCAAGTTGCATGTTTTACATTCCGCTGCTCATATACTCTTTGCATGCTTGCTTGATATGTATTGTGTGTGATGAAATTGTGCCTAAACTCCACTTAAACCGAAAAAGCTTAAAAATTGCAACTTTAGCATTAAGTGTCTAACCCCCCCCTCTAGACACATCTACTTCTAGATCCTACAGGGGCTCGGACGAAACCGAGTCGGCACCCTCCGCATAAAACTTGCAATGCTAAAAGAAAACATTTGATATATCTGCGTGGACTAACTTTGTCTTTTTCATGATCATTTCCATGAACACTCGCCAAAAAACCTCCGCCCAACTTTGCCAAGTTGCCCGGAGGCTTGGGGGCTACTGACGGAGTAATTAACCACGGGTACCCCGAAGACGGCAAGACAATATTTCAAGACATCGGGGCTAGCAAAGCCCCTCAGTCCGACTGCCCGGCTGCTCCGGCCGGCTCCCCGTCCGACTGCTCATCCAGGCCGGCTGCCGGCTGCCGACTGCGCCGACCAGCCGGCTGCCGGCTGCAGCCCGACCTGACACCGACAAGACACCGACGAGACGGCCATACCTCGGACGAGACAGCTGTACCACGACGCCATCATGTACAGTGTCACTTGTCCCTGGGCACTATTCATGAAGTGACCCAGGAGACAAGCATGACATCCACACCATACCCCCATGCCCACTTGTCCATGCCACTACATAGCTTAGGAAGTAAGCTAGCCCACACTATAAAAGGGGCACATATCCATCCATCCACTCGGACACGCCACATTCATTTGGCCACAAGGCCACTCATGGCCACAAGCCATGGCCATACTTGGCCACTAGAGCCGGCCATACGCATGCATATACGAGATCAGATGCCCTTGGCACTGATCTCAGATACAGCTCCAGGAGCACTTTGTACCAGATATACCAGATATACTCAGACATGCAGGAGTAGGGGTGTTATCTCTCCGGAGAGCCCCGAACCTGGGTAAACTAGCGCGTGCTACTCGCATACCCGCTCCCGGTCCTATCAGCAGCAGTCTTACCCACACACTAAGCCCTTGTGGCATCTATCGACTCGCAAGCCCCCCGTGAGAATACCACGACAATTTCGGTATTAAAAATAGTTTGGAACCCACAGAAATATGCGAAATTGGCCCTGGCCAACCAGATAAACGGACTGCAATAAATTGCATAAGAAGTCACAATGAGCTATATATAAATTATTAAAAAAAAGAGGGAATGGTCTGACTTGTGGGCCTATTAAGTTGACCCGTATGCAATATTTTTTAGTTATTATATACGTCAACAAACGATTCTAGCAGACGTAACCGTTGGATGTCAATCCTACGGCCGTCGTGTTTCTTCAATCTGTGATCTTCTTGCTCCAGCCGCCAAATCCAGCGTCGGCGGGACCGTCTACTCCCGTCTTCCGTGGCCGGCTGTGCTATCGCATAGGCCTCACTGCCCCCTACTACTCACACTGCTGGCCAGTGCATCCCTCTACTCACCCACACCCCCTATTATTCTGCGGCGAAGGCAGCCTCACACCGCTGCCAAACCAGCGAACCCTCGTACTCCTCTCTGCGTGGGCATCCACTGCCGCGTCTTCCCCGGCTCCGCGTCGTCCCCTTCCTAGGCCTCACCATCATCCATCGCCCTGGTGCCCTCGGCGCGGCGTGGTCAACGTGGTCAAGGAACGACATCCATCGGAAGAGTACTGTACATGGAGAGGCTGACAGTTGGGTCCACGGCGGCCGCAAGGAAGTGCCTCCTTATTACGTGCAAAATAATTATTCCTCCACCTGACAGCAGGGACCCACCAGACGGGCCACCATATTTTGCGAAAAAAACGTTCCCCCCTGACTGCTGAGACCCACCAGCTACATCTTCGCACGCAAGGAAGTGCGTCTGAAAAAAAATGATTCGCCCCCCTGACTGCCAGGATCCACCAGCTACATCTTCGCACGCAAGGAAGTTCCTGACAGTCGGGACCCACCTGGTCGAAGCGTACGTAGCGTTTTCATTCTGGTCACGAACGTGTATATACATACTGGTTGATGCAGGTGCACACGTGTCGTAGTAGAGGCGCACACGTAGCATGTACACGTACGTACATCGGCCAGGGTGCAAGAAAGAAAATACGGCCACGTACGTACATACGAGCGAGGTCTCGAACGCCTACTCGCGCATATGTATGGCCAGGGCTCGTGTACATGGCTGGGTTGGAACGGAGAAACTGCATCATCATCGTGTTCATGGGGAGGCAACGGAATGCATCGTGTTCATCGGGAGGCAACGGAATGCGTGGCAGCCAACCGGCTTGGACGGAACAACCGATGGAAATGAGGCCTGGCGTACCGCACAACGGAGGAAACGGCCTTGTGTTCGACTGACCATGTTCGAAACGGGATCCTGTTCATCGGGAGGGGTCTGGCGTACCACAAAACGGAGGAAACGAACCTCCTACGGTCGAAACGGGGTCCTGTTGATCGGGAGGGGTGTGGCGTAATGCAAAATGGAGGAAACAGACTTGTGTTGGAGTGCTACAGTCGAAATAGGGGTCCTGTTCATTGGGTGGGGTGTGGCGTACCGCAAAACGAGACTCCACGGGATATTGTTCATCTCCACCGTCGACCCCCTCCAGCCTCCACGGCCTACTGTTCATCCACCGTCGACCTCCTCCAGCCTCCACCTGTGACTGTTCATCCACGGGTTCCTGTTCATCCAGCCTCTACCGCGCGCTACTCCACCGGCTACTGTTCAACCAGCCCTCTCCACGGGCTCCTGTTCAACCACCCCTCCACGGGGTACTGTTCATCCAGCCCTCCACCGTCTACTGTTCATCCAGCCCTCCATGGGGTCGTCCTATTCATCCAGCCCTCTAGGGGGTCCTGTTCATCCAGCCCCAACCAGATTGATCGATCGGGGTCCTGTTCATCCAGAGGCAACACCACGACGTCCTGTTCATCCACCCCCACCGGGAACTGTTCATCCAGAGGCAGCATCGATCGGCTTCAGTTAGCAGCAGTAGCAAAGGAATCACTCGATCGGGTCCAGTTAACAGCCATCGATCGATCGCTCGAGTTCAGTAATGCGTAGCCTGCAGTGCAATCGCTCGAGTTCAGTAGGCGAACGCCTCGCTCGGGTTCAGTTAGAGCCCAACACCTCGCACCCACGCGTGTGCGTGTATGAGAGAAACGTGCATCGCTCGGCCCCGACCACCCACCGTAACCGGGAACACCCCGATATTTTCCTCGCCCTCGCTTCTACCATGGTTTTTTCGTCATGGACGGCCCAAAGAATGTCATGCAGCTGCGTCTCCGGCCTGCCCAGGACGAAAAGCCCATTTTCTGTCATGATTTTTTCTCATAGAAGTAGGAGCCCACCACATCTATGATGATACCGGGTTTTGTCACAATTATCGTCATAGAAGTGTCATAAGTATGATAGAATTTTTTTCCGTTCGGCCCAAAATGTCACGGATGTGTCTTTTTTTTTGTAGTGTCGCCTACGCGCGCGGCCTGAGCAGGAGGTGCACCCTCCACTTCAAGTACGACGGTGTCGCGACCCTCTATGTGAGGGTGTTTGGGGAAGATGGTCGCCGCGCAGGGTGCTGCCGTGATGGCGTGGAAGGCGAGCTTGCCCTTGGCGACGACCATCGCTTGTCCAACGGCGACTCCTCCTCTAGCGAGAGCACCAACAGTGGCGGCTACGACCAGTCACCACGCCACCGGGCTTGCTTCGAGGACGGTGGTGGGTCGTCTCGCCACGCTCCTTTGAAGCACGAGGAAGGCTCTAGCTGAGTCCGAGGGCCTTTGGAGCCAACCCTCGTGAGCTGCTGCGGTTGTGCGTGCCGCTTTTGTTTATCCTTTCCTTTCTTCCTTTAAAAAACAAGCATGGGGCCCTGCGGGGGCGTGTAATGAACTATGGTATTTATGCTGCTATGTTATGCTATGCTGCGGTGCTCAATCTCCAAATGGGTACGGTAGGATACTTAGCTTGATACGCTTGCGGTAGTTCCCCTCCTTGTGAGAGCGCGTGTTCTACTATCTGGTGAGGCCCTTCTTGCCGTCGGCTCGGGAGTCTCCGACCTCAGGGGGTGTCACGAAGCTGTGAAGTTGTTAGAAAGCTCTGTCGGATGTATTATTCTTCTATGCGCGAGCCCTCAGGCGTGAGCCCGCCGTGGCTCAGTGCACCACGTCGTAGTACCTGGGGTATAGACATCAAGAGGGTGCGTTGATCATGAGCTTGATCGAGGGTGTCTCGCAAGGATAGAAAAAGTCGGAGCTCCGAGGGAGCGGGGCTATAGTGAAGTGTGTTTGCTGCGTGGGGCGAGCCTGTCGCACGCACACACCTGCCCAGCCCCCGCGCGCAAGACACGTGAGAAGGAGCGACGGGAAACTGCCCTCCTCCTGAACCAGGACCAAAACCAAAAGAGAAAATGAAGGGGGAAGTCGGTCAGGCAACTGAAAGCATGCGAACTCCAAATTCATTAAAAGGTTGCAAACCAGCTGTAGAAAGCAAATGAATAGTCATGTCCGGCACCTAGTCTAGTCTTCTCACCAGCGCGGAGCTAAGTGCCGCCACTAGGACATGGGAGGGAGCCCCCGAGACCGGAGGGTGGCACTCTGGAGACTCCGGGGCGTGTACATCCCCACTCATTATTATGTGAGAGTGTCACGAGCAGAGACCTTCACAGGCACGAGGCCTTGCTTCATGGGTAGAACCTCTGGAGGTGCTCGATGTTCCAGGCGTTCTGGATGGGGATCCCATCCTGCATCTCCAGGCGCGCGGCGCTAGGCCTGGAGACGCGGGCGACCCTAAACGGGCCCTCCCACATAGGTGAGAGCTTATGCAACCCTTCCCTGTAGAGCATGCACCATAGGATGAGATATCCCACCTCGAGTGTCCTGGAGAGGACGCAGCGGCAGTGATACCGCTGCAGGGCCTGCTGGTACCTTGCCGCTCGGAGCGAGGCTTGACGGCGGCGTTCCTCCCCCAGTACGGGGTCCATCCCCTGCTCGGCGTCCTGGCGCGCCTCGTCAAACACCAAGACCCATGCGGAGCAATGCCTGGCCTCCTGTGGGACAACTGCTTGAGCTCCGTAGACGAGGTAGAACGGAGTTTCGCTGGTCGGCTTTGTCGCAGTGGTGCGGACGGACCATAGCACGGACTGGAGCTCATTGAGCTAGCCCCTGCCGTACTCCTCGAGCTTCTTCTTAAAGGTTCTTGTCTTGAGGCCCCTCAGGACCTCCACGTTGGCGCGCTCAGCCTGGCCGTTGCTCCTCGGGCGTGCTACTGAGGCATAGCATATCTGCATTCCAAGGTTAGTACAATATGTTTTGAAGAGATTGCTAGTGAACTGCGAGCCGTTGTCTGTGATGATGCGGTTAGGGACTCCGAAGCGGCTCACGAGGCCCTTGATGAACTTGACTGCCGAGCCAGCCGGGATGGTGCGGACTGCTTCCACATCCGCCCATTTGGTAAACTTGTCGATGGCATCGTAGAGGTAGCGGTATCCCCCGGGTGCTCGGGGGAACGAACCCAAGATGTCCAACCCCCAGACCACAAAGCGGCCACGAGAGCGGGATGGTCTGGAGGCCCTGGGCGGGCTGGTGGATTTGCTTGGCGTGGAACTGGCAGGATTCACATGATCTCACCAGCTTGGCCACGTCGGTGAGCGCCATGGGCCAGTAGAATCCGCTGCAGAACGCCTTGCCCACGAGGGTTCGTGATGATGAATGATGCCCGCAGTCTCTGTCGTGTATGTCGGCTAACAGCTCGTGCCCCTGTTCCTTGGAGATGCATCGCAAGGAAACATCGGTTGGTTGTTTTCGGTAAAGCTCACTATCCTGAATGCAGTAGGCTGTGGCCTGCCGAGCTACGCGCTCGGTGTCGTCTTCTTTCTTCGGCAGGGTCCCCTGAAGTAGGTATGCCTTGAATTATTTGGTCCATCACCACTCCTGAGTCTCAAGCGCAAGGAGCAGGCGCGCTCCTGAGGTCGGGCCGCAGGCCGGGGCCCCTGAGGTTGGTGCTGGCGGGAGCTCCTCTTGAGGCAGTGCTGGTTCCGCAGCTGGAGGGGTTGCTGAGGGCTTGAAGAGCCATTCTTCAAAGACACCGGGCTCCTGAGGCTGGCGCTTGGATGCCCTCTTGGCGATGTTGAAGGCTTCCTTGTTCGTGCCGCGGGGCACGTGCTGCAGCTCCAGGCCCAGGAATTGCTTCTCCATCTTGCGTACCTCCGCCAAGTATGCCTCCATGTGTTCATCCTTCGGCTCATACACTTTTTTGGAGAAGTTGATTAGGAGCTGGGAGTCACCCTTGATGGTGAGGCGCTTCACGCCCAAAGCGGATGCGGCCTCGAGGCTAGGGATCAAGCCTTCGTACTCTACGATGTTGTTGGAGACCTTTTTGCCGTGTTGGAAGCAGAGTTGCACGATGTAGTAGAGTTTGTCTTGAGTAGGCGAAATGAGCATGGTTCCAGACCCCGCGCCCTGCCATGCGAAGGCACCGTCGAAGTACATGACCCAGCCGTCTGGTGCTTCGTTCCCTAGTGAGAGCGTCGAGTCCTCGCCTACCTCCGGTCCTGGGGCATCGGTCCATTCCGCCACGAAATCGACGAGCACAGCCCCCTTGATGAACCTGGTGGTGCTGAACTCCAGCTGAAATGCCTGCAGTTTGATGTTCCATTCGGCGACTCTACCTGCAGCATTGGGGCTCCGGAGTACCCTCTCTAGTGGGTAGGCCGAAACGACCTTGATGGGGTGTCCTTGAATGTAGTGGCGCAGCTTGCGCGAGGCGACGAGGAGCGCGAGCAAGTGCTTCTGCGGCATGGGGTAGCGTGCTCGCGCGTACTTTAGTACTGATGACCCACAAGTATAGGGTATCTATCGTAGTCCTTTCGATAAGTAAGAGTTTCGAACCCAACGAGGAGCAGAAGGAAATGATAAGCGGTTTTCAGCAAGGTATTCTCTGCAAGTACTGAAATAAGTGGTAACAGATAGTTTTGTGATATGATAAATTGTAATGAGCAACAAGTAACAAAAGTAAATAAAGTGCAGCAAGGTGGCCCAATCCTTTTGTAGCAAAGGACAAGCCAGAACAAACTCTTATAATAGGAAAAGCGCTCCCGAGGACACATGGGAATATCGTCAAGCTAGTTTTCATCACGTTCATATGATTCGCGTTCGATACTTTGATAATTTGATATGTGGGTGGACCGGTGCTTGGGTACTGTTCTTACTTGAACAAGCATCCCACTTATGATTAACCTCTATTGCAAGCATCCACAACTACAACAAAAGTATTAAGGTAAACCTAACCATAGCATGAAACATATGGATCCAAATCAGCCCCTTACGAAGCAAAGCATAAACTAGGGTTTAAGCTTCTGTCACTCTAGCAACCCATCATCTACTTATTACTTCCCAATGCCTTCCTCTAGGCCCAAATAATGGTGAAGTGTTATGTAGTCGACGTTCACATAACACCACTAGAGGCTAGACAACATACATCTTATCAAAATATCAAACGAATAGCAAATTCACATGACTACTCATAGCAAGACTTCTCCCTTGTCCTCAGGAACGAACGTAATTACTCACAAAGCATATTCATGTTCATATCAGAGGGGTAATAATATGCATATAGGATCTGAACATATGATCTTCCACCAATTAAACCAACTAGCATCAACTACAAGGAGTAATCAACACTACTAGCAACCTACTAGCACCAATCCCGGACTTTGAGACAAGAATTGGATACAAGAGATGAACTAGGGTTTGGAGATGAGATGGTGCTGGTGAAGATGTTGATGGAGATTGCCCTCTCCTGACGAGAGGAGCGTTGGTGATGACGATGGTGATGATTTCCCACTCCGGGAAGGAAGTATCCCCGGCAGAACAGCTCTGCCGGAGCTCTAGATTGGATCCGCCAAGGTTCGTCTCGTCCCGAAAAGTTCCTCCTGTTTTTTTCTCATCGAAAGACCTCATATAGGAGAAGATGGGCATCGGAGAGCCACCAGGGGGCCCACGAGATAGGGGGCGCGCCCTAGGGGGGGGGACGCCCCCCACCTTCGTGAGCAGGGTGTGGGCCCCCTGTCCTTCATCTTTGGCGTGGATTTTTATTTATTTCTTTTAAGACGTTCCGTGGAGTTTCAGGACTTTCGGAGTTGCGTAGAATAGGTCTCTAATATTTGCTCCTTTTCCAGACCAGAATTCCAGCTGCCGGCATTCTCCCTCTTTATGTAAACCTTGTAAAATAAGAGAGAATAGCCATAAGTATTGTGACATAAAGTGAAATAACAGTCCATAATGCAATAAATATTGATATAAAAGCATGATGCAAAATGGACGTATCAAGTACCATGCTGACGAAGTACACCGGGTGCTCGATGAGGGCAGGATCGTCGGTGTAGTCTGAGACTTCCCATGGCTGAGATGCCTCCTGAGGCTGGTGGACCTCAGGAGATTGGTAGCCTGTTGGCACCGCCAGGGCCTCAGGAGTGTCTCCTTGAGGCTGCGCCGCCTTGACTGAGTGCGCGGAGTCATGTTGCAGGCCCTTGGACTGGTGCTCCTTTGTGACAACCCGAGACGGACGGTCCAGATGCCTTCCATGTTTTGCATGTTAGCTGTGTTAATTATTTGTTTGTTGCATTCATCATCGCATCATTTGCATTGCATTGGCACTCCGTTGCCGTCATTGTTTTCAAAACTTTCATTTTCTCGTAGTTGCTGCTTCTCGCTTTGTCTCCGTTGACCTTTTGTCAGGCCCGCTTGTCTTTGTCGACCTCTCTCATACCTCCTCACGTGCGTGTCCGAAACTTGTCCCGGACCCGACCCGCTCAGTCATGACCGTTGGGTCCGGATCATCCCCAAAGATCCCTAAAACATCTTTGATTTCTTATTTGGTCTACCTAACCTATTTATCTCGACCGTTCGACTTTAATCGAAGGGTCCGATTAGCCCCTAACCAAAATCCGCGTGCTATATATACAACCTAACCCTAACCCCCTAGCTATCCCATCCATCCATTCCCTCACCTGCCGCCGCCACTCTCCCGCATCGTCATCAGGATCCTCCTAGATCCATCCCCACCACCACCAGCCTCCGACCACCTCCCAGGTTTTCAGCGCAGCCCGTGCCCCCGATCCAAAAATCCCTTTGGCCTCCTCTGCCTCGATCCTTGAGCTCCATAGGCACCTCCACACACCCTCGTCCACGATCACCTGAGGCCCTGCCTCCTCATTGCCTCGCTCCTCCCTGAGACCCACCTCCGTCCCGAGCACCTGCAGATGCTCCCGAGCTGGCCGGTCTCCGTCTTACCATTCGTGCGATACGACGAGATGCCTAGGTCACACCGTCATTCCTGCGCAACCCTCTTTTCCTTCCTTCTCCCTGTTTTCTTTACCCTCGCTCATCATTCGGTTTTTCTCGCTCTGATCAGGAGCAAGCCGCAGCTCCCATTGGTGCCTCTACCTTTGACCAACGCTGTCGCGCCTCGAGCCCTCGTCGGCGAGCTACTGTACCAGCAGCAGGTCCGGGATGCCCCATGACTCCTCTTCCTTCTCTCTCCGTTCGATATCTTATGGATACTCTCTCTGAGCTCTCTCTCTCTCTCTCGCTGTTTGTATAGGAGACCGCCGTGGCCGCCGTTTGTCCTCGTCCCCGCGCCGCTTGTCGAAAGAACCAGCAGGCCTCCTACCTCACCTGAAGCCGCCGTCCCTGATGTCACGCCTTCCCAAGTCCCTGCCGCTCGCTTCCTTTGCTTCGAACGAGGAGGTCAGCACCATGCCCTGGTTGACTTGTCCCAGCGCCAGCATGGACGAGATCCACGTCGCCCACGCCTGGGCCTTCTTGCATAAGGCCCAGCGCACACTCCTCAGCCTGCCTGCACCTCGCGCCCTCTTGGGCCTCCTACACCGACTGGGCCAGGAGCCCATGGTGAGCCACCCACTGTCTAGTGCAGCCTGTTAGCCAGTTTCGGCCCAGTTCTTGTTTTTTTACCGTCTGCAATTTTGTCTATTATCCAGAAAACTGCATGTTTATAGATTGGCCCCTTATGTTCATGCATATGATATCTCACAAACCGTGCATCGGATTAAAATGTTTTATATATGTAAAATGCTTAGTTTTTCATGTACTTTCATAATATGCAACTTTCATCCATGTTAAAAATGGTTAAATTGATGTTTGCATTTATTTTGCATTATGACATGCTAATATGATTTATTTCATAACTAAATAACTATAACTCCATTTTAAATAAACTTTATATGTAAATGGGGTGGAAAAATGTCTACATTAACATGGCGCACTTTACTTTGCTGTTTAACAACATTAAAATATGGTTTTAGGCAGAACAGTACCAAATTCGAAATATACACATGAGGATTTTTCAAAATTGTTGTTTGTTATTTCCGGCCTCATTTAAACGTGCTTAAATAGGTAGTTTTCATATGCTTCACCTCTTGCCATGTTAACCAACATTTAATATTGTGAGTAGCTTTAATGAGAGTGAACCAAATAATTTAATGTGGTGTTTCGTCAATATGCAACTTGTTGCATATTGAGCTCCACTTAACTTGTAGTATTGTTTATGCACTTTTCCATGCAATGAATCTTTAAACAGGACATGCATCATACTTGATTGTGCATCATGCCATGATTATGCCTGGTTGTTTACCATGTCGCTTGCTTCTTTCCGGTTGCGCTTCTCCTTGGTAGTTCCGGTAACGTTGCGATTGTGAGGACCCGTTCGACTACATTGGTTTGTCTACTTCATGGACTCGTTCTTCTTCCTAGCGGGATTTCAGGCAAGATGACCGTCACCTTGGATCTCACAACTATCTTTGCTTGCTAGTTGTCTCGATGCTATTGCTATGTCGCGCTACCTATCACTTGTTTATCAAGCCTCCCAAAGTGCCATGATAGCCTCTAACCTTTTCCACCATCCTAGCAAACCGTTGTTTGGCTATGTTACCGCTTTGCTCAGCCCCTCTTATAGCGTTGCTAGTTGCAGGTGCAGTTGCAGGTTGTTCCATGTTGGGACATGGATATCATGGATTTCATGGGATATCACAATATATATTATTTAATTAATGCACATATATATTATGTTCCTTGATTTTGCATCCCTAACACAGTGAGGGGTATGGGGCCCTCTTGACAGTTCGCTTTGAATAAAACTCTTCCAACAAATCCCAACATTGGTTTTAACATTTGCCATAAATAATACTTGAACTAAATAATTAATTGGCATAGGGCGTCATGAACCCAAGGATTTTCTACATAGCAGGGGGGTTAGTGCTGATGGTGTTGGTCCCAAATGGGTAGACTGCGGGGCCACCTCCGGGAAACTCGAGGGCTGGTTTTACTCATAGGATGTCCCATCCGGTGTACCCTGATAACGAGATCACGCAACTCCTATCAGGCTAGGTCGGTGCATCGAGAGGTCTTGCTGGACTTGTTTTACCATTGTCGAAATGTCTTGTGCACCGGGATTCTGAGTCTGATCGGAGGGTCCCGCGATGGAGGATTGTCTCCGCGGATCATGAGCTTGTCATGGGCTAAGTTGGGACACCCCTACAGGGTTTAAACTTTCGAGAGCCATGCCCGCGGTTATGTGGCAGATGTGAATTTGTTAATATCCGGTTGTAGAGGACTTGAAGTAAACTCAATTAAAATACACCAACCGCGTGCGTAACCATGACTGTCTCTTTTCGGGTACGTTCGAGAAGAGAACACGGTTGGGTTATGTCTGAACGTAAGTAGTTCAGGATCACTTATTGATCATTACTAGTTTGCGACCATTGCGTAGTTTCTCATCTTATTCTTGTACTCGTAAGTTAGCCACCATACATTGCTTAGCTGCTTGCTGCAACCTCACCACTTATCCTTTCCATACCCATTAAGATTTGCTAGTCTTGATACCCATGGTAATCGGATTGCTGAGTCCTCATGGCTCACATATTACTGCAACAACAGTTGCAGGTACAGGTAATGTGATGGTCTGACGCGAGTGCGATGCTTGCTTGTTTTGGAGTTCTTCTGCTTCTTCTTCTTCAATCAAGGGATAGGTTCCGGGTCAGGGAACCTGGAATTAGAAGAGTGGATGTCGTTCTTCTTTTTTGTTTGATTTCGTCCGTAGTCAGATCCTGCTCTTCTGTATGATGGTTTCTATGTATTGATGTTTTGTTGTATGAATGTTTAACTTGTGGCGAGTGTAAGCCTTTATCTTGTATTCTCATATATTCAGTACATGGTATGTTGTAATGATATCCACCTTGCTATGCGCTCGAAATGCGATTTGTGCCCCAGTCATGAATTCATCACGTGATTGGGATAGAATCGCATCTTGGGCGCTGCATCCTTCCTGACGGCCATCAGCGCCGCGCTGGCTGAGTGAGGCGTGGCGGCTAGGTAGATCACAAGGGGCTCGAGTGGGCGCGGCGCCACCATCACCGGCGGGCTGGTGAGGTATCTCTTGAGATCTTGGAATGCGGCATCGGCCTCCGGAGTCCACTCGAACGACCCCTTCTTGTTCATCAACTTAAAGAATAGGAGGGCGCGCTCCCCCAACTTGGAGATGAAGCACCCTGGCGCGGTCACATAGCCTGCCAGCTTCTGCATTTCCTTGAGGGTCTGTGGCGGGCTCATCCTTTCTATCGCCTTGACCTTCTCCGGGTTTGCCTCGGCCCCCCTATGTGACACCAGAAAGCCCAACAACTTGCCGGAGGGGACGCCGAACACGCATTTCTCTGGGTTGAGCCGCAAGTCCACCTTGCGCGGGCTGGGGAATGTCTCTTCTAGGTCCTCAATGAGGGTCCTTGCCTCCTGAGATTTCACCACTATGTCGTCGATGTAGGCCTCAGCGTTTCTCGTGAGCTACTGGCCCAGTGCGATGTGCATGAGCCGTTGGGAGGTTGCCCCGGCGTTACGCATCCCAAAGGGCATGCAGGTGTAGCAGTACACCCCGCACGGGGTCAGGAAGGCCGTCTTCTCGACATCCTGCACAATCATCTTGATTTGGTGATACCCTGAGAATGCGTCCAGGAAGCATAGTAGGTCGCATTCGATAGTGGAGTCTACGATCTGTTCGATGCGTGGCAGCGGAAAGGGGTCTTGAGGGCATGCCTTGTTGAGGTTGGTGAAGTCGACACACATGCGTTCCTTCCTGCCTTTCTTAGGAACCGCGACCGGGTTCGCTAGCCATTCTGGGTATTGGACCTCCCAAATGAGACCAACATCTTGCAGCTTGCGGGATTCTTGGACGATGAATGACTGCTTCTCTATGGACTGTCGCCATGCCTTCTGCTTCACCGGGCATACATTGGGGCACACATTAAGGTGATGCTCGATCACCCCCTTGGGACTCCAGCCAGGTCCTTGGGCTCCCATGCGAACACCTCCTTGTTCGCACGCAAGAAATCTACCAACGCCTTTTCTTGTTCTGGGGCGAGGTTGCCGCCTATGGTGAAGGTGGCTCCTGATGCCCCATCTTGGTCGACCGGCACCTGCTTCGTGTCGGCCCAGTCCTTAGAGAACAACTGCTTTTTCTTCGCCGGTGCAGCCCCCGGGGCCTCAGGGGCCTCTCCTGCTTCCGGCCGCGTGGCAGCCGCGGCCCTAAAGGCGAGCTTGAGAGCCGTCAATGCCTCCTTGGTGTCCCCGGCCATGGTGAGGATGCCGCTGCTCCCCGACATCTTCATGAGGTTGTAGGCGGGGTGAGTTGCTGCCATGAACTTGGCTAAGGCCTGGTACCCGAGGATGGCGTTGTATGGGAGGCCAATACGGGCGATGTCGAAGTCGATGAGCTGGTGCGGTAGTTGTCATGGGTAACGAAGGTGATGGGAGGCGGATCTGCCCCAGGGGGCTGGTGGAGCCGTCGACGACCCCGGAGAACGGCTTGCTGGGGCGGAGCCGGACGACCGACACGTGGATCAAGCCAAAAGCTTCCGCGGAGAGCAGATTGAGTCCGGCCCCACCGTCGATGAGGGTCTTGGTTACCGCCACGTTACAGATGGTGGGGGTGCAGAGCATCGGGAGCGCACCTGCGCCCGCGGTGGTCATAGGATGGTCTCTCGAGTTGAAGGTGAGGCCGGCCTTGGGTGTCGGCCATCCCGGAGGAGTCCCCTGTCGCACACAGGCGGCACCTGCTTGACGAAAGAACTGCTTGATATGGCGGTCCGATGACAGCACCTAAGAGCCGCCGAGGAGGGCTGTGACGGCGTGGGGAGCTGGTGCCGCGAAGTGCGCGACGAAGAGGCCGCACAGCTCTTCCCAGGAGGCCACAGAAGACTCCGGCAGAATGAGAAGCCAGGCACACGATACGCCCGTGAGGGCCATGGGGAACCAATTAGCCATGACCTTGTCGTCGCCGCCTTCCGACCAGACGGCCTCCTCATACGCCCGGAGGAAAGCGAGGTGGCATCTCTGGATTGAACTTGTGCGGCCACCGCACCTGCCGCAAGGCGGGGGTGAAGTCCCGGAGCCCCACAACGCCTCCGCGCGCGCCCGTCGGCCCGGACGAAGGAGCGGCACTCGCCATGAGAGTGGAACGGGGGAGCAAAGTGGGCGGAGCAGACGGAGAGGCGAAGCTTTGACGCACCCCTACCTGGCGCACCAAATGTCGGATTCAGGGCTCTGCGGACCCTTGAGATGTTCGAACACTGGGGTGCGTACGAAGAACTCCTTCTTCCGAACCTGTCGGCCCAATGATTCCACAACCTAGCTCGACGAACCCAAGGGACAAGAGGCACAATAGTTTATCCTGGTTCGGTCCACCTTGCGGTGTAATACCCTACTCCAGCTTTGTGGTGGATTGCCTCGAGGGGCTGAGGATGAACTAGTACAGTGGATGAACAGCCTCAGGAGGTGAGGTGTTCTTGAGCTCAATGATCCAGAGAGGTGGTCAGGCTGGAATGGGTCTGATCTCTCCTCTAGATGCCTCACTACGGTGGTGGCTAAGTCCTATTTATAGTGGCCTTGGTCCTCTTCCCAAATGTAGGCGGGAAGGGATCCCACAACGGCCAAATTCAAAGGAAGACAACTAGTACAAGCTATCCTGACAAAAGTAGTCTTCGCCTTCAAAGACTCTGGTGGTGACGTTGTAGCGGGCTCCGCGATGACCTCCGTCCTGTCGTCCTGGCGGTCTTGGTCTTGTTGCACCAATATGGAAACCTTTGCCTGATTCCCCGGGACTCCGCGCCAGCGCTTTCCCCCTTGGCACCAAAGGGGAAACTGGTATGCTACGCCCGCTGGCACCTGTCGTGGTTCTAAGTCTGACAGTAAAGTAGGGGGGGTAGGTATGTAGAGTCAAGATCCTACCTATGATGAGATTGTGTACGCAAGACGTACGAGTTCAGGCCCTTCACGGTGGAAGTAACAGCCCTACGTCTTGGTGCCCGGAGGCTTGGTCGATTGGATTATGCGTGAAGTTACAGGGGGTGCGAACCGTTGTGCCAGAGGAGGGGGCGGCTTATATAGAGTGCGACAGGACCCCCGCCATCCCATGTTACATAGAGTTCAATGTACGTTAAGACATGGCGTTACTGGTAACGCCAGCAATTAAGTCATATAATTGATCATTAATACTACGAAGTGAATGCCTGACCGTTGCTGCCCGGGGTGACTTTAGGCCTTCTATACTCCGAGTGGTTTCTTGTACAGTCGAGTGATGGTATGCTAGCCGAATGGAATTGGGATATCCGAGTGTATATGTTGGTTGAGTGGGCATGCACTCTGGTGATTCCAGTCGGTTTGCACTTGCTATCCTTTGATTGTCTTTGAATGTAGGGCAGTGTCCTTGGGAGGGGTGCTTAGATCAGGTCTATTGCCCTCACCTAGGTACACGACATCATCATTAGCCCCCGAATGGTTCTGGGTTCGAGTGGAAAATGGAGTTGAAGATGGTTCCGACCCAATCTTTATGCTGCGGAAGCATTTTACTGGGTTGGTGAACCATGCAACAACTTCGGTTTCACTTTTCAGTCGCCTTGAGCCATTCAGAGGTTGTCGCGTGAATTTCTGCTGATAGGCTTCGACTGCTGGTGTTGTATAAAAATTTCGGTATGATTGACTACTCTACCGTTTCCAGATCTTGCGGGATTCAAAATTTGGGGAAGTGCGCGAGGTGGAGAGGAACATAGTAATCGAAGCAGATTAGGTAGGGGCACCTTGATTCCCGTACCACCTTTTTCGCCACGTACCACGCGCGCTCCTATTGCGGGATTTGATAGGATCATCTGGGTCCACCGGTCAGCCACTCGGGAAATGAGGCCATATAAGGCGTCGGGGCCGATGCTCTCGCACTGTGAGCCCCATTCTCCCCCTTCTTCCTCCACTCCTCATTACATTCGCCTCTGCTCTTGGCGCTGCTGCCCAGCTCGAGCTCGTTCCACCGCAATGGGGAAGGACAAGACCGCCGCTCTGGAGCGCGTGAAGAAGGCGACGACGAAGGCGAAGGGTCAGAAGACGAGTTGGGGCGGATCATCGTCGAAATCTGCTCTGCCGCCCGGCTAGATCCAAGGCGATTGGATCCGGTCGACGATCTTGAAAGAAGACATGGAGGATCTGGTCGACGGGGGGTTGATTGCCCATGAGTCTTGGCGGCTTCCGGGGGACGAGACCGAGTCGCGACCGCAAGACACTACTAGAAAAAGGGCTATAGATGATATGGCCACTAATGGCGCATCATTAGTATATACTAATGGCGCCCCATGTGTAGGTGCGCCATTAGTGTCCAAATACTAATGGCGCACCACATCCACGGTGCGCCATTAGTAACAAAATTTTTTTCATTTTTTTTTAAAACTAGTAATGGCGCACCAGTGGATAGTGCGCCATTACTAGTTAAACTAGTAATGGCGCACCACATCCACGGTGCGCCACTAGTGAATTTTTTTCATTTTTTTTTTCAATTTTTTCAAAACTAGTAATGGCGCACCAGTGGACAGTGCGCCATTATAGTTAAAACTAGTAATGGCGCACTGTCAACTGGTGCGCCATTACGAAGTTTTTTTCAAAAAAAAAAAATTCAGAATTTGTTTTTTTAAAACTAGTAATGGTGCACCGTGGGTGTGGTGCGCCATTACTAGTTAACTAGTAATGGCGCACCACACCCACGGTGCGCTATTACTAACTTGGCCCAAAACTTCCACCGAATGCACCCCTCCCTCCCTGGTGGACCGCCTTTTCAGTTTAAAAAAATAAAAGAAATTGATGGAAATGTCAAAAAATAAAAGAAAATAAGTTTCGTATGTGATATGTGGTCTAGTTGTTGGGAAAATTTACAAATATGAATTTCGACTTTATTTGCAAAATCTCTCTGGAATTTGTAAAATGGGCATAACTTTTGCATACGAACTCGAATTAAAAAGTTTTCTATATGAAAAATCATCTACTCGAAAAGTTACACCCGAATTTAACGGGGGAAACCCCGTTAAACATTTTCAAAATCCCTAAAAGCCTAACAGAAAAAAAAGTTATGGGGCTTTTAGGATCCGGAGGAAAAAAATTCAAAAAATTTCAAACTTACTAGTGGCGCACCGTATGCTAGGTGCGCCACTAGTAACAGAAAAAAATTGGTTTCGAAAAAAAATTGAATTACTTTTCAAAATATGATACGTAATATGACCGGGAAGTTTGAAATATTTTTTCAAAATTTCATCATACTCATGAACTAAGTCCTAGACATCAGCAAGGTTTAATAGGATTGATATGATAGATATATCAACAAGTGCCTGTGAAGTGAGGTGGTGCTGGGGTTGGATAGAACTACGAAGTTAAGCATGCTCGGGCTGGAGTAGTGTGAGGATGGGTGACCTTCTAGGAAGTTTGACCACAAAGTGCGATTTGACCTGAGATTAAGCATAGTGACCCGAGATTAAGAAAAAAATAAAGAAATTGAAAAAAATTTGATTTTTTTTAAAAAAATACTACTAATGGCGCACTCCTGTGTGGTGCGCCATTAGTATACCAGATACTAATGGCGCACCAGAGGTGCGCCATTAGTAAAAAAATCTAATGGTGTGGTGCTAGTGGCGCACCTGTAGTGTGCCATTAGTAGCGAAAACAGGTGCGCCACTAGCAGCCCTTTTTCTAGTAGTGAGAGGGTGAGTGCGTCCTTCTTGCGACCCACGTCGACCTCGGTTTTTCTTTGCCCCCCATCCTTTCTTTCGGGGTTTTCTGAACGATTTGACCTGAGATTAAGCATAATGACCCGAGATTAAGAAAAAAAATTGATTTTTTTGAAAAAAATTACTACTAATGGCGCACTCATGCGTGGTGCGCCATTAGTATACCAGATACTAATGGCGCACCGTGGGCTATACTAATGGCGCACTGGTGGTGCGCCATTAGTAAAAAAATCTAATGGCTTGGTGCTACTGGCGCACCTGTAGTGCGCCATTAGTAGCGAAAACAGGTGTGCCACTAGCAGCCCTTTTTCTAGTAGTGAGAGGGTGAGTGCGTCCTTCTTGCGACCCACATCGACCACGGTTTTTCTTTGCCCCCCATCCTTTCTTTCGGGGTTTTCTGAACGATTTGACCTGAGATTAAGCATAGTGACCCGAGATTAAGAAAAAAATAAAAATTTTTGAAAAAAATTGAATTTTTTTTTGAAAAAAATTACTACTAATGGCGAACTCCTGCGTGGTGCGCCATTAGTATACCAGATACTAATGGCGCACCGGTGCCGCGCCATTAGTAAAAACATCTAATGGCGTGGTGCTAGTGGCGCACCTGTAGTGCGCCATTAGTAGCGAAAAGAGGTGCGCCACTAGCAGCCCTTTTTCTAGTAGTGAGAGGGTGAGTGCGTCCTTCTTGTGACCCACATCGACCACGGTTTTTCTTTGCCCCCCATCCTTTCTTTTGGTGTTTTCTGAATTTCTTTGGATCCCAGCTTCATCATTTTTCTCCCAACACCATCACATACCTTGCCGCGTACGTGTCCATGTGCGAAAACTTTCTGGGTTGTCGACCACACTGGGCCTCTTCAAGCACATTTTCACTTGCCGTTCTCAGTCGGTTAAGAAAGCCAATCCGAGTGATGAGAGGACACACGTGATCCAGATGTGTGGGGGTTTAGGGATCCAGATGAGGAACAAAAGTACTTTCCTAGCTATGATTCCTCCTGAGTCGGTTAGGGGGTGGCAGTCGACTTGGTTCTACTATAAGGATCAACCGACCCCTGGTCAGTCGACTGGTGTTCCCTTGTTTTCCACAGATCGAGTCGAAAAGCCTTCTCCCTTGAGAGTGACTCTAGCTGAGAAAGTGGAGGTTAATATGTTGGTTGAGTGAGTCGTCCAGCTTGTCCGTGACGGTGTGACTGGCATGGACCTGTTAGAAGCATTTCTCAGTCGATGCATCCAGCCACTCCAAGCCCGTGGCCATCCAATGTGGATGTACACGGGTGTTGAAGACAGCACTCGGATCCATCCGGAGGATGTCGAAGAGGATATGGTGGTGTTGTGGCTGCAAGGTATCACCGGCAACAAGGAAAACCCCAGGGGGTCGAGGAGGGTTGCTCCACTCGACCACTCCACCGAACCTGACAAGGTCTTATTCTTTCCTTCCGAGTGCATCTTGTTCTGATATGTGTTTGCTCTTGAAATTGATTGGTATCCACTCGACTCCGTGTCTTGCAAATCTACACTGAGATGTACTCGAAGCCCAACGGAGAGAAGGAGGACGACGAGGAGGCGAGTGGAGGCGACAACAGCGAGTGGCATTCTGACGGAAAGGCAGACGAGGAGAGCGAGGACTTGAGCAGCGGTGAAGAAGTCGACTCCCCTCCTCACACGGAAAGGCGCTCCAAGCAAAGGCAGGATCTAGCCAGCGTCCGCGGCAAAACAACTCCATCAACTGCACAAGCCTCCAAGCGCACTCGGACATCATCTCCTGTGCCGACAGAGAAAGCTCCTAAGCAGCCCAAAGTCGTGACATCAAAGCCTCGGAAGGCCCTTCCCAAGATTAAAGTGGCTGTCCCCATCGCTTCTGGGTAACTACTGAACTCGACCTCTTAGTTCTTGCATGACACAAACTTTGGTCGACTCATTTTCTTATCTTGACCGAGTGAATTCTGAAATTTGCAGTGCTGCCTGGAACATCTATTTACCGAGATGACAATGATCAGGAGATGGATGATGCAGTCACTTCTCACGTGGGTATAACTTTTATCACTTTGACTCTTCTTTTCCAGCCACTTTGATGGTCGACTGAACTTCTGTAATCGATTTCTTTGCGGCTCCACCCAATGTCATTGAACTTACAAATGATGATGAATACGTGCCGCAAAGGGCCATGGGAAGGAGGGCAGAGCTTCAATAAAGAAGGCATCCGCTGGCCAAACGTCTCAATCGGTGCCAGTGACGGAGCCCATGATTCAACAGTCTGAAGACGTGAACCGGGATTCTGTTACCTTTGCCATTCCAGTGTCGAGTGTATGCCCTTCATCATCGACTGTGCCAGCTCCTGCTTCGTCCGTCCAACATCACACCTCGGATTCTCAGGCTATCGCGACTGAACCGCCATCTCCGTTCTTCACTACCCATTATGTTCCGGAGGACCAAGCAAGCGCCACTGCAGAAGCCATACGTCAAGAAGGTTTGATGATGGAGAGAGTGAAGACGGTGCACGAGAACAGCCAAAGCTGCCCTCCGAGCCAATGTACAGGTAAATTGGTTTCCGACTAAACTCTTGTCTTGATGCTTGTTCTGTTAGGATATGCTACCCGAAAACTTTTCATTGCGCTTCCATTTATTGATCTATTCTTCGCATCTATACACCCACTGGGTGTTTTGACTTATGCTGAGTAGTTCTTCCAGTTGAGTCGACTAGGTTATGTTGACTGTAGTTTTGGACTAGTGGGGGCACGCAGAGTGCACCCACTGGGTGTAGTCCCCGAGGGCGTCGTCGAATGCGTGATTCGGCGGGGGCCTTGATAAAAATATCTTGTCCTTTAGTTCTTCCACTCGGTCTGGGCGGACCATGTCGAGTGGAATCTGGACCAGTGGGGGCATGCTTAGTGCACCCACTGGGTGTAGTCCCCGAGACCGCGGTCGACTACGGATAGTCGGTTGGGGTCTGAGAATAACTGTTTTTTCTTTCTTTCCACTCGGTCTGGGCGGACCATGTCAAGTGGAATCTGGACCAGTGGGGGCATGCTAAGTGCACCCACTGGGTGTAGTCCCCGAGACTACTATTGAATGTTTGATTCGGCAATAGTCTTAGAGTTCTTTTCACTCGGAAACGAACCATTTTTTGATTCTGTCCACTGATGTGTCTTTTTGCTGATTTCAGAAATCCTATGAGCTCATCTCCAAATTTTCCAAATTCGAGGAGAAGCAGAGACAGCTCAAACTTGACTTGGAGCTGGCTAATCAGAACTTGCAAAAGGACAAAGACGAAGTAGCTGGTACGGGAGGTAACAACCTATCGAATGTCTATCTTGACCATCTCGCAAGTTATCTCTTCGTTCTTCTTTCTGACCCGAGTGTATATTCTTCATAGAAAATGAGGCAAGCTCTGGCACAAAAGGACCTTGATCTTGCAGCAGCACAGAAGGAGGCTCGGGAGAAAACTGCACTCGCCGACAAGAAGCTGGCTTCAGTCGAGGCGCTAGAGGAAGATAACGCCAAGCTGAAGACTACTCTTACTGAGGCCAACAGAGAAGTGACCCGCCTAAAGAAAGACAAAGTAGCTTTGAATGAGAAGATTGAAGGCATTTCTCGTAAGAGAAATGACCTGGAGGCCTATCTGGGAGCCCTCGCCAAGAAGTTATTCCTTATGCTTGAAGGTATTTTTCCTTGTCCGACTGTTTTGTTGTTTGTCGAGTCACCATAAGTTGGTCGACTCATTAGCTCTTTGTGGTTACAGAATTCTGCCAAAACTTTGAGGAAGAAACTGGGCGAATCGAGACGAGCTTGGACCCCATCAATTCCCCTGTCAATGATGAAGCTGCTATGAATGTGCTCCGACTGGAATCTTGCCTTGCGGCGTCACAGACTACCTCGCCCGCCTGAAAGTTGCGGTGTCATGAATCGACATGGTGCTCTGGCCGAAGGAGACGCTCCAAAATGACCTCGAGTCTTTGATGACTCGACTGAACGAGATCCCTGGTCGAGTGCAGTAATGGAAGAAGTGGTCTGCTCGATGCGATGCTGACGTAGCTCTGTCACTAGTTCGAGTCAATTGCAAGGAGGCCAAGGAGGAAAAGCTAGCAGCGATCAAGGTTGCCAACACCAGGAAACACGACTTCCAATCTTTCATGGAGACCTTTATTGTTGTCGCCACTCGAATTGCAGATGGAATCGACCTGGATGAGTTCGTTGAGCCTACCAGTCCTCCTCCCGTGGAGTGAACAAACTTTTATAATCCGATTAAATTTGCCTCGGTATGCCGAGTGGTTTTCTAACCGTTAAACTATTTCAGGCCTGATGCCCGAGTACTTTGAACTGTGGTCTGGAACCTCGTAGGTTTTAACTGAACTTGGTTGTTTTTGATTCTCTTGGCTCTGAGCGGAATTTGATTCTTCAGTCTGAATTGCTACTGACTATGTGGTGCAGCTCAGTCGAGTGAGTCATAGACAAGGGCATTCGGTGCCGTCCATGATCTGCTCGTCGTCGTCGTTGCAGGTAAGGATGGAGCGGACGTTGTATTTGTGTCGCAGCTCCAAGGATAAGGTCGTGGTCGACTTGCACCTCATCTTCCTTGCGGATAAGGATGGAGCGGACGTTGTATTTGTGTCGCAGCTCCGAGGATAAGGTCGTGGTCGACCTGCACCTCGTCGTCCTTGCGGATAAGGATGGAGCGGACGTTTTATTTGTGTTGTAGCTCCCAGGATAAGGTCATGGTCGACCTGCACCTCATCGTCCTTGCGGATAAGGATAGAGCGTGTTTGAAACTTAGGTGAGTACAAGACTGCATCTAAGCTCCCGAGTGGGATAATTTCTCTCCACTCGGTAGTTTTTTTAAACTTAGGCGAGTACTGGACTGCAGCTAAGCCCCCGAGCGGGAGGAATGCTCTCCCCTCGGTAGGATTTTTTGAAACTTAGGAGAGTACTGAACTGCAGCTAAGCCCCCGAGTGGGAGGAATGCTCTCCACTCAGTAGGATTTTTGAAACTTAGGCGAGTACTAGACTACAGCTAAGCCCCCGAGTGGGTGGCATGCTCTCGACACGGTAGGATTTTTTAAACTTAGGCGAGTACTGGACTGCAGCTAAGCCCCCGAGTGGGAGGCATGCTCTCCACTCGGTAGGATTTTTTGAAACTTAGGCGAGTATTGGACTGCAGCTAAGCCCCTGAGTGGGAGGCATGCTCTCCACTCGGTAGGGTTTTTTAAACTTAGGCGAGTACTGGACTGCAGCTAAGCCCCCGAGTGGGAGGAATGCTCTCCACTCGGTAGGATTTTTAAACTTAGGTGAGTAGTGGACTGCAGCTAAGCCCTCGAGTGGGAGGCATGCTCTCCACTCGGTAGGATTTTTTAAACTTAGGCGAGTACTGGACTGCAGCTAAGCCCATGAGTGGGAGGGATGCTCTCCACTCGGTAGGATTTTTTAAACTTAGGCGAGTACTGGACTGCAGCTAAGCCCCCGAGTGGGAGGGATGCTCTCCACTCTATAGGATATTTAAACTTAGGCGAGTAATGGACTGCAGCTAAGCCCCCGAGTGGGAGGCATGCTCTCCACTCGGTAGGATTTTTTAAACTTAGGCGAGTACTGGACTGTAGCTAAGCCCCCGAGTGGGAGGGTTGCTCACCACTCGGTAGGATTTTTTAAACTTAGGCGAGTACTGGACTGCAGCTAAGCCCCCGAGTGGGAGGCATGCTCTCCACTCGGTAGGATTTTTTGAAACTTAGGCGAGTACTAGACTGCAGCTAAGCCCCCGAGTGGGACGAATGCTCTCCACTCGGTAGGATCGGATTCGCGGCTAAGCCACCCACTAGGGGATTTTGTACTCATGTATAAGTAATAACAATCATTTAGGACACTGTAAAACCATGTCTTTGATAAACAAACTGAAAGGTACTTCTTATTACATCTCAAAAGTCTGACTGTTCAAGTATTAAAATGGCGGACAAGCTCCGCATTCCAAGCGTGTGGCTCGTCCTTCTTGTGCTCCACATCGTACAGGTGGTATGATCCATTGTGAAGCACTTTGGTGATGATGAAAGGGCCCTCCCAAACAGGAGCCAGCTTGTGTGGTCGTTGCTGATCGACTCGGAGAACCAGGCCCCCTTCCTGAAATGCTCGACCCCTGACGTTTCTGGCGTGGAACCAACGAAGGTCTTGTTGATTGATGGTCGACCTGATCAGGGCCATCTCTCTTTCCTCTTCTAGAAGGTCAATAGCATCTTATCGGGCTTGTGCTACTTTTGCCTCTGAGAAAACCTCTACTCGTGGGGCGTTGTGAAGCAAATCGCCGGCAGTACGGCTTCAGCTCCATATACCATGAAGAAGGGAGTCCTGCCAGTAGACTGATTTGGTGTTGTTCTCAGACCCCATAGTACTGATGGTAACTCATCTACCCAGGCGCCAGCTGCATGCTTGAGGTCTCGCATCAATCTGGGCTTCAACCCTTGGAGGATCAAACCATTTGCTCTTTCTGCTTGTCCATTCAACTGTGGGTGAGCGACTGAAGCATAGTCGACCCGAGTGCCTTGTGAAGGACAGAAAGCTCTGAGCTCATCTGAATCAAAGTTTGAACCATTGTCTGTGATGATGTTGTGTGGGACTCCAAATCTGAATGTTAACCCGCTGACGAAGCTGACGGCAGTTCCTGAATCGAGGTTCTTGATGGCCTTGGCTTCAATACATTTAGTGAACTTGTCGACTGCAACAAGTAGGTGAGTGAAACCACTTCTACCAGTTCTCAAGGGTCCAAGCATATCCAACCCCCAAACGGCAAATGGCCAGACAAGTGGAATGGTCTTCAAGGCTGAAGCGGGCTTGTGAGACATGTTGGAGTAGAACTGGCAACCCTCACACTTGTCGACTATTTCCTTTGCCATTTCATTTGCTCGCGGCCAGTGAAAACCTGCTCGGTATGCTTTGGCCACGATTGTCCGTGAGGACGCATGGTGACCACAGGTCCCCGAGTGGATATCATTGAGAATCATTCGACCTTCCTCTGGGGTAATGCATCGCTGGGAAACTCCAGTCACACTTTCCCTGTACAATCGACCACTAATCATAGTGAAGGCTTTAGATCGATGGACAATCTGTCGCGCTTCATCTTCGTCTTCTGGAAGTTCTTTCCTGAGGATATATGCTATATACGGCACTGTCCAGTCAGGGATGACGACCAAAACCTCCATGACTAAGTTGACCACGGCCGGGACTTCGACTTCAGTCGGATCAGTAGAACTTTTAGGGTGTGGGGGCTCTTCTGTGAAGGGATCCTCCTAGACTGATGGTGTGTTAAGATGCTCCAAAAACACATTGCTGGGAATGGGCTCTCGCTTAGAACCTATCTTTGCCAGGTCATCTGCTGCCTGATTCTTTGGTCGGGGAATGTGGTGAAGCTCTAGCCCTTCAAACTTCTTTTCTAACTTTCTCACTGCATTGCAATAGCTAGTCATAGCTGGGCTTCTGACATCCCACTCCTTCATTACTTGACTAACCACCAAATCTGAGTCGCCGTAGACCATTAGGCGACGGGCGCTGAGTGAAATGGCCATTCACAACCCATACAGAAGTGCTTCGTACTCAGCTTCATTGTTGGAGGAGTCAAAGTGAATCTGAAGGACATAACTGAGTTTATCACCTCGCAGGGATACTAGAACAACTCCAGTGCCAAAACCACTCAACATCTTGGATCCATCAAAGAACATAGTCCAATGTTCCGACTGAACTTGAGTCGGTTGCTGTTGTTCAATCCACTCGATGAGGAAATCTGCTATTGCTTGAGACTTGATTGCTTTCTTTGCCTCAAACTTGATATCCAACGGAAGGAGTTCAATCGCCCACTTTGCCACTCGACCGATTGCATCTCTGTTGTTCAGAATTTCTGACAATGGAGCATCGCTGACGACTGTGATGGAGTGATATGAGAAATAATGTGCCACTTTCTTCAAAGTCAAGTAAATTCCATAGACAAGATTCTGATAATGCGGATATCTCTACTTGGATGGAGTTAAGACTTCAGAAATATAATACACTATGCGCTGAACCTTATAGGCTTTACCTTCTTCTTCCCGCTCGACCGTGAGTACTGTACTGACAACTTGTCTAGTGGCTGAAATATAAAGCAGTAAAGGCTCTTTGCTGATTGGAGCAGTGAGCACCGACTGGGTGGAAAGCAGGGTTTTGAGCTCTGCAAACGCTGCATCAGCTTGAGGAGTCCACTCGAACTTATCAGATTTCTTCATCAATCGGTAAAGAGGTAATGCCTTTTCACCGAGATGAGAGATGAACTGACTCAAAGTGGCCAAACAACCAGTAAGCTTCTGAACATCGTGTATGCGCACGAGGCGTTTCATTCGGAGTATTGTACCAACTTTCTCTGGGTTTGCATCGATACCTCCTTCAGAAATGAGAAAACCGAGTAACTTTCCACCTGGAACTCCAAGTGTACACTTCGACGGGTTAAGCTTGATATCATATCTTCTCAGATTGGCAAAGGTTTCAGTGAGGTTAGTCAGCAGGTCAGAACCTTTTCGCCACTTAACCACGATGTCATCCATGTATGCTTCCACATTCTGACTGATTTGAGTGAGCAGGCACTTCTGTATCATACGCATGAATGTGGCGCCAGCATTCTTGTGACCAAAGGGCATGGTAACATAGCAAAAGCACCCGAATGGGGTGATGAAAGCTGTTTTTATTTCATCAGGTGTATAAGTTAGATCTGATGATACCTAGAATATGCGTCCAGAAAGGACAATCGCTCACATCCCGCGGTCGAGTCAATTATTTGATCGATGCGAGGGAGAGGGAAGTGATTTTTCGGGCAGGCCCGATTGATATGCTTGAAGTCAATACACATATGGAGTGAATCATCCTTCTTGGGAACCATGACTACTTTGGCGAGCCACTCGAAGTGGTAAATCTCTCGGATGAACTCAGCTGCCAGAAGTCGAGCCACTTCCTTGCCAATTGACTTTCTTTTCTCCATGGCAGACCATCGAAGGTGCTCTTTGATAGGTCTTGCTTTTGGGTTGAGTCGCAAATGGTGCTCATCCAGTTCTCTGGGTACACCTGGCATGTCAAAAGGTTTCCATGCAAAGATGTCCCAGTTCTCATGGAGGAACTGGATGAGCGCTTCTTCCTATTTGCTGTCGAGTGTTGTTGATATGTGAGTCAGAGCAACATTGGGATCAGTCGGGTGAATATGAAATGACTTTGTTTCACCAGATGACTTAAATGCAGACTCTGAAGCAGGCTTCTTAGCTCTCAACAAATCACTCGGATCTGCTGTCTTCTTGTATTCCTCCATTTCTATTGCTGCCATCTGTTCATCGGCAATCTTCGAGCCCTTCTGGAAGCACTCTTCTGCTCGCTGCCGATTACCAGTGACTGTAATCACACACCTAGGGCCAGGCATCTTGAGTTTGAGATACACATAACACGGTCGAGCCATGAAATGGGCATATGCAGTTTGCCCAGGATAGCATGATAGGCACTGTGAAAATCCATGACTTCAAATGTCAACTTTTCCTTACGGTAATTTTTGAATCACTGAAACCCACATCGAGAGTGATCTGGCCGAGTGAATCGGCTTTCTTTCCAGCTATAACTCCGTGGAACCGCATGTTGCTCTCGCTGAGTTTGGACATCAGAATGCCCATCCTTCGGAGGGTCTCAGCATACAAAATGTTCAATCCGTTGCCACCATCCATCAAGACTTTGGTCAATCGGGTGCCTCCAACGACCGGGTCGACCACCAACGCTTGCCTCCCAAGGGTGGCAACATGCGGCGGGTGATCTGACTAATCAAATGTGATGGAAGTCTTTGACAATTTTAGATACTTCGGGGTTGCCGGAGCAACCATGTTACTTCCCCGTTGATGACTTTCAGTCGACTTTTGCTTTCGACGTCAACAAAAATCACCAAAGTGGAATTGATATTGGGAAATCCATCATCATCCTCCTCTTTATCCTCATCCTTATCAGATTCCTTCTCCTTCTCACTGGGTTGTTCTTCTCGAAACTGCTGTATAAGGACTCGACGCTGTCCAGTGGTATGTTTGGGATATATAAGATTACCCTCTTCATCTTTCTTGATGTGAATGTGACATGGCAAATCCAGCACGTCGTTCCCGGCTGAATCCTTCACCTTCTTGGGGGTCCAGGGACCTTTAGGTTTTCCTTTAGCTTTTCCTTGGGTTGCGACTTCAACCTCTCTAGGGCCCGCAGGTTCTGCTTTACGCTTCTGCTTCCGATTGGAATTACCTCCTCTGGGGTCCTGGCTGATTGGTTTGCTCTTGCCGCTGCAGAGTCGGTCTTCCTCTTCACCATCTGCATACCGAGTGGCTATTTCCATCATTCGGGTTAGGGACATATCTCCGGTCCGACTGAATTTGAGGTTGAGCTCCCAATAATGAACGCCCTCCTTGAAAGCGCAAACTGCTTGATGTTGAGATACATTCTCCACAGTGTGATGCAAAGTGGACCACCTCTGGATGTAATCCCTCAAAGTTTCATTCGGCTTTTGCACACAGTGCTGCAATTCTTCCAATCCTACTGGCCGTTTGCGCATGCCCTCGAATGTTCTGACGAACACTCGAGCCAACTCCTCCCAACTGAAAATACTGCCCGGGGTCAACTAATTCAACCAAGCTCTAGCTGACCCTTCAAGCATCAAGGGTAGATGCTTCATGGCCACTTCATCGTTTCCTCCACCAATCTGCACGGCCACTCGGTAGTCCTCAAGCTAGGTGTCGGGCATTGATTCACTAGTGAACTTACTGACCCCAGTCGCCAACCTGAAGTTGGGAGGGATCGCTGCAGCCCTGATGGCTCTGCTAAAACACTCGGGACCAGAAACATGCACTCTGCTTCTAGTCGGGCGATCTCTGTCTTGCCCTTCTCTATACGCTCGATTCCTGTCCACCAAACCTTGTACCAAAATGGACCTTGCATCAAATCCTAGTTCTCTTGGGTCGACTGGCCTCCTTCGCTCTTCGCTGTACGGCCGCCTATCATCATAATGCTGGGGCACGTATGATTCGCCCCTCGGAGGGGGCATAGGCACTCGACGGCGGTCATCGTGGTCGAGCCGATGATCGTGCTGTTCATGGTTCCGACCCAAGTACTGCCCTTGGCGATGCCCTCGTCCTTCACGCCGCGGAGGCGATATTGGGCTGTGAGCCGACTGAACGGTGTCAGCAACTACAGATCTGCCATGGATTCTGTTACGCGATTGAGACACTACAATATTCTGCTCTCCTGCTGCTCGAAGCAGTGCTCTAATCTACATCAAACCTCTACCAACTTCCGGCTGGGATGGCTGAATAGATTCTGCTATACGGGCCACAGCGGTAAGATTCTGAATCGAAGTGCGGTATACCTGTGGTTCTAGGGGAAATAGCTGCCGCTGCCGTCGACTGGACTCGGGGGTCTGTCGGCGAGTGCACGCTGAAGGTTCTCCAGTCGGGTGCGCTCAACCAAAGTGGCCAATTGCGCCGCCTCCAAGGCCCGAGCCTCAAAGGACTCGCCGACAACGGGCGTGTGGAGGGCCTCCACATTGCGGCGGTGAAGTTCCTCCCTCGATTGAGAAGAGAGAGTTTCGGGGTGGTACTATTCATGAACGCGCGACGGATCACCGCCTCTGTCGTCGCCGCCGTTGCGACGCATGCAACGTGGACTGCGAGGCATGTCAACCATCAGGACCTCCGCCGCGGGGTCGCTGCTGTCGCACTTGTACATGGTCTCGACAGAGCCAGTCGACAGGTCGAATAGGCCATAGAGAGATTCTTTGGGCTCGATTTCCGCGACTTGAGGGGTGGCCGACTGACGCGCCACCGCGTGCTTCACCCACCGCTGTAGCCGTGACCGACTGGATCGCTTGTGACGGTGCACAGTGAGGAGCCAAGGTGCCGCGGGAGCCGACCGATACTGAGTCGACGGCTGCCGCAGAAGGATGCTGCAAACGCATGCGCGAAAGTGCGTCGCCCCGCGGACGGGGAGCGGTGTGACGTCGAGAGGAGCTTCCTGAAGCCAAGCAGAGTCGTCGGCGAAATCCCACGGAAATCCGTTATTGTCGGAAAATTTATCCAATAATCTGCAAATACCTTTCCTTATGCTAGTTAAATGTTCAAGCTTCTAAATAAACCTATTTCTATTTTGTCCAAAGAAAAAATAATAAATCTAACATCGATTAGGTTGTTCCTAACAGGACAAATACATGACTAATTCTGTACAAAAAATTTTAGTGTCCTCAGCAAGAAGCAGGGACCAATCTTTGTGGATACTATGTTTGCAGACACATGATCTCCATCTGCAAATCTGCTGATAGTTGTGACGATCCTCGCGAATTAGTACTAGTAAGTCTATCTTAATTAATATCTTCTACTCCACTCATATGGCACATTCTGATCTTAAAAATACTGCAGCTCATCTTAAAACCGAGGACCCCTGAACCGCTCCCGGCTGGTGAATTGCTGATGGTTCGGAGATTTATCAGTGACTTCTTCCTGGATCACTACATCAATCCCACTGGTGATAATGAAGATTTCAGCATGCCTTCTCCAGAAACATTGAGTAAGAGTTAGCCGCTAAACATATAACACATGGATCCATTGTTTTCCATCTGATGAGCTCTTCGTATTTCATACACTATGATTAATTATGTAATGCATATATGTGTGGACAAATCATTGGAATTTATCAACCATATGTTCAATTGCAATTGTTGCGAAATCTGATGAATGTTCTTCCAGTGGACACTATTTGTTCAATTGAATATTGTGGCGAATTTGCTTTTTGCATGCCGATTCAAAATGGGATATTTTTGTTTATTTGTTCAATTGAATATTGTGGAAAATTTGATTTTTGCGTGCCGATTCAAAATTCAATTTTTTGTTTATTTGTTCAATTGAATATTGTGGCGAATTTGCTTTTTGCATGCCGATTCAAAATGGGATATTTTTGTTTTAACCTGGCAATTGCTCCGCACACGGTTCAACTAAATGAGTGTGTGCGATCCACATCGGAAAGCATACATCAATCGTAGCGGAACCATCGGTGATACTCAACAGATCACAAACGATTTATAGCGCTACTACGTGTGTGTAGCGTCTCCGGAACCATTTGTGATATCGCGTTATCGCACACGAGAACTCGGAGTAAACCGTACCCAATGTAAAATACAATCCCAGTCATAATTTTTTCAAGAAACATGTGGGATCCCAAATGAAAAGCACATGTCACTCTTGCGGCAACCGTCAGTGATACCCAACAAATCACAAACGGTCTACAACACTTGTATGTGTGCGAAGGGGCTCCTGAACCGTTTGTGATAGAACATTATCACGGACGGTAATTGTTGGGAAACGTGTGCGATGGAGTCTTGCATGGAAGATGGGTAACGCAGAAAACTCGTGTGCGATGGGGCACAAATCGCACATAGTTCATATGTTGGCCCATGTGCCTTACATATTGTTTCCCAAACGGTTCATTACGACAGACCGTATGGTTTCACTGCGTGATTAGAAAAGTTTAATCACCATTACCACACTTGCGAAAAAATTTAGTGTGTGCTGGATCACACACGATTACATTTTGGAAGGCCTCTAGATCACCCCTCCATATCCCCAACGGTTTCTAGGTCGTGTGGGAAGGACACCCTATCGCCCACACTCACTTGGCGACGGTCCCAAATGCCATCGCGGAAAGGGGTTAAAAACCGTTTGTATAGCACCGACGCGTACTAGTGTGTTATCTGCATCTACAGGTAGCACTATTGTTTCTGAAGACCGTGTTTTTACTCTGCTAGATACCGGCATTGCTCCCTCCAATTCAAATGGCTGATAAACAAGAAAAGTAATTGAATGTACAGACATTGTATGATAGACATATGCAATAGATAGTGAGGAAAAAAGAGGGCATGAAATAGTTTACATATACGTTGTCTAACTAAACAGGATAGCATGACATAATTTCACATATATGATGTCTAACTAAACAAGATAACATGACACAATTCAAAGATATGATGACTATGTAAACAGGATGACATGGCATAATTATATGATTTCTTAGTAAACATGTTGGTATGACATAATTCACATACATGTTATCAAATAAACAGCATGACATGACATAATTCACATATATGATTTATATATTAAGCATATGACATTCACATATATGATGTCTAAACTAAGCAGATGACGTTGAATATTGTGTATATAATGTCTAAACTATACAATGCATGCAAGACATCATATCCATGATACGAGCAGTATAGACTTGCCAAGTTAGAGCATACACCTCCGAGGGGAATAGGATTGGTCGTCTATCTCTGAATCCTCCTCTAAGGAGCTATCTGACAAGATATCTACTTCGACATGTAGCACTGTCTGCTATGAAGAACTTGTTTTCACTCCATCATCACCCACCCAAATGGATAGTTCATGGCAAGAGTAGTTGAATGTACAAATATTATTGACAAATAAAATAGTAATGAAAAAAGAAATGGCATGATATAATTCACATATATAATGCCTGGCTAAACATGATGACATTGAATATTTCACGTTATTATGCCTGGCTAAATAAAACACCACTAGAAAACTAGCGTTAACGACGATGGACCGAAAACGCTTGGTCGTTGAACACCTCCCCGCAGGTAAATCAGCTTACCTAATACCTACCCATAGCAAACTATGCAGTCATTATTGTTCTAATCTTCGTTTGCATGTACATGCACCTAGGTTCGATTTTGTTGCACATCCATATCTAATCTTTTCTACAAATTTTTGATGCTCGGTTAAAAAGGAGTGGGACGGCTGATTATTGTTGGCACAAAGTGCTGGCAATTTCTGTAGGATAACCCTCTGTAACAACCAAAATGTAATCTATTATAGGATCCCATCCACTACGCACTGGTACAACGATGTTCTGAACAAATGGTTTTTCACCCCTTTCTACGATGGCATTTGGAACTGTCGCCAAGTGAGCGTGTGCGATAGGGTGTCCTTCCCACACGACCCAGAAATCGTTGGGGTAGGCTCTCTTGGGACGCATGCTAGGGCCGTGTGCGATCGGGCGAGGCATAGAAACCCAATCATTTCCGTAGGTATGTACACCCCACATGGTAATCCGAGAAAATCATTTTCATAGGTATGTACATCCCACACGGTGAATCCCAGAAAATCATTTCCATAGGTATGTACATCCCACACGGTGAATTCCAGAAAATCATTTCCGTAGGTATGTACATCCCACACGGTGAATCCTAGAAAAACATTTCCGTAGGTATGTATGTCACACACGGTTCTTTGTGTGGAAACGTTTGTGCAAGGTGGCCTAACACAAACAGTCCGTTGCCGGAAGCCGTGTGTGATTGTTAGTTGATCGAACACGCCTACTTTCTAGAAACCGTGCAGGTTGTTTGAGTTCATCGCCCACGGTGCTGTCTGAGTAACCATTTGCAATAGAAAAGCCCAATAAGCAGGGTAATTAGCCTATTATTGGTAATCCATGTACTAATCAAACTAATATTTCTTATAAAACACGCCAGATATTTCATATCCGTATAAAAGCAACCCGGATTTCATAATCGAATTACATCAGATAGCTTCGGTACCCAGTTACGCCATTACACAACAGCACCAAGTTTCCCATGCAACATCAAAATCCTTTGGAAAGTAGCATCATACATGGTAAATAGATAGATGAATCTCATCTGGGAAACTGCAGAAGCGGAAGGCAAATATTGAGCCTTCAGTGATGCTGAATGTCCTTGCAACTTTAGGCCAGTGGCTATGGATAATTGCCTGCCCAACCTTCGTCCTCTTTCGCAAGACTTCAATATTGTACCGGGGGTGTTGAATGAATACCTTCCTCGCCTCTTGAGCATGCAGGTGGTTTGAGAGGTAATCATCGGTGAACTGCTTTGAAAAGTACTAAAAACAAAGCTATGCATAAATCGCTGTTGTAAATTTTGAAATGGCGCAAGGGGTAAAAACAAGGTAAAAGAGTTGGCACCATCCTATAGTTGACTGATGTCTTCTTCATTGTGCAACACAAAGATCTTGGTGTTATTCGTCGCAAGTTTCTTCATCCTAACAATCTTTCTTAGTTTCTTGACTTGACTGATATTCATGGACATCTCATTTCCCCATATGCAAAATGGGTCGAATAGTGGGTCTAAGCCTCTCACAGAAGGACCTACATGTGCAAGACCAAATTGTAAGAAACCTAAATATTAGAATGATTCCTGCAACTGCACAATAATGTGCTATCAGCCAAAGGACCCTGCTTGAACAAACCTCGATGATAAACCGCAGTGTCTCCCATTGTTTCCCTGCAACACACATAAGGAAGATCTTGATCAGGTTAACTGAGAGTTTCCATACTATCAGTCGAATATGTATTGAGTACATCCAAATTCGATTGGTGTCACATGCATAACAATACAAAATTGTACCCACAGCAAATGAAAATCAAATTGCAGAACTGAACCAAAGAGTTAAATGGACAGCAGACCAAATGAACCAAAATAATTAAGTGAGCACAACATTGTAGAATAGAAACATGTACTAGTAGATAAGACAGTTAACAAAACAAAGAATGCTTGAGAACAGTACTATGAAATGTAGCAATTGTTGGACCAAAGTATTAACTGAACATTACATTGCAGAGGACCAAACTGTTAAGTGAACATCTGATTGCATATTAACATTACAGAGGACAAATCACTAGAAGGCACTGGCGGTGGCCTCGAGAAAACATCATGAACTGTATTTTAAAGTAGACAACCGCGTGGTGGTGTCGACGGTGGCGTCGAAGACGAGGTACTCCTCCAAGATCTGGCGGTCGACACACATGGTAGCCATAGCGATCTCGTTCGCGCGTGCAGCCGCATGCTACTCCGCTCCATGTTATACTGCGTGTAAAATGGTTGTGGGCGGCACTTAATTGGAGGAGGGTGGTAGTGATTTCAGTGGAAGGTGCCGCTCCGTCAAGTCATGGCATGTGGGACGGGAAAGGAGGAGGATGGTGTGGGTGGGGTGTGGATTACCTGACCATATAGACGAGGCCGTGCAGCGAGAAGAATGGTTGGCGGCGAGGAGGCCGCGCAGCAAGAAGAAGGGTCGGCGGCGAGGAGGCCGCGCAGCAAGAAGAAGGGTCGCCGACAAGGAGGAGGCGCTGCAAGAAGACGGGTAGCCGACGAGGAGCCTGAGCTGCCAGTAAGCAGCAGTGAAGGTTTGAACTTGGAAAGCAAGGAGGAATAGTGGAAATGTGGCTTTTGGTAGGAGGGAGGGTGCGGGGAGATAGATATTTCCATGGTGGCAATTTTTTTTGCTCAGTGCCGTGAGAAACTGGTGCGCAAGTGGGGTTCAAGCGGGGGTGGTGGACTGTAAACGACGAAGCTTCCTGTGTAAGCCAGACAAGACGGTGCCCGAAGATATTTTATATCGCATCCCACACGATTCTTTCTAGTAAACTGTTTGTGGTATACCTGATTTTCCATTATGTTTTGAAAGAAAAAATGGTGTTACGGAGGGAAAGGATGGTGTTTGAATTACGAGAACATTTACGTACAGTGAACATGCAACTACTACATGAGTGTCGTGTTTAAATTTGGAATTACTCCGGGTTCGTTTGGCATTTTTATGCATTAATTGAGTTTTTGGGCATTTAATGTGCATAATTCAAATTTGAACTACACGCACATGCTCCAATGCACCAAAGTTTGCTGAAAAATCACATGTGTGTCTTTGGGTGAATTTATAGGTCCCATGCAAGAAATGGGAATAAAATTCAAACATCTGGGCGTTGGGGCTCGGCCGAAATGATTGAAACTTGGTTTTTTAATTCCTGTAAATCCAAAACACGGCTGAAATTCATGAAACTTGGCATGGTGTCATGACATGGCACCAACATGCTGCGATAAATTTTTTGGCCAAATTGGGACAGGTTTTGGTGTAAGCTTCTTGCAAACCGGAGCTTCCCTCGAGAAGGCTCGTGGTTCCGAGAGGGAACGTGTAACCTCCGTGTGCAAAACGACATACGTACACTGCCTTCTCCCGCCTTAATTTTTGTACAGTGGCAGATTAGACCAAATAGAAGTATCATGCTAAATTTTGGAATTATTCTGTGTTCGTTAGGCCTTTTTTTATACATTAATTGAGTTTCTGCGCATTTAATGTGCATAATTCAAATTTGAACTACAAGCACATGCTCCAGTGCACCAAAGTTGTTTAAAAAAGCATATGTGTGTCCTTGGGTGAATTTCTAGGTGCCATGCAACAGATGGGAGTAAAATTCAAACATTTGGGCGTCATGGCACGGCCGGAAAGATTAATAAACTTGGTTTTTTTAATTCCTGTAATTCCAAAGCACACCTGAAAATCATGAAACTTGGCATGGTATCATGACATGGCACCAACATGCTGCGGTAAATTTTTTGGCCGAATTGGGACAAGCTTTGGTGTAAGCTTCTTGCAAACCGGAGCTTCCCTCAAGAAGGCTCCTGGTTCCGAGAGGGAACGTGTCACCTCCGTGTGCGGAACGACATACGTACACTGCCTTCTCCTGCCTTAATTTTTGTACACTGGAAAATTAGACCAAATAGAAGTATCGTGCTAAATTTTGGAACTATTCAGTGTTCGTTAGGCCTTTTTATACATTAATTGAGTTTCTGCGCATTTAATGTGCATAATTCAAATTTGAACTACAAGCACATGCTCCAGTGCACCAAAGTTGTTTAAAAAAGCATATGTGTGTCCTTGGGTGAATTTCTAGGTGCCATGCAACAGATGGGAGTAAAATTCAAACATTTGGGCGTCATGGCACGGCCGGAAAGATTAATAAACTTGGTTTTTTTAATTCCTGTAATTCCAAAGCACACCTGAAAATCATGAAACTTGGCATGGTATCATGACATGGCACCAACATGCTGCGGTAAATTTTTTGGCCGAATTGGGACAAGCTTTGGTGTAAGCTTCTTGCAAACCGGAGCTTCCCTCAAGAAGGCTCCTGGTTCCGAGAGGGAACGTGTCACCTCCGTGTGCGGAACGACATACGTACACTGCCTTCTCCTGCCTTAATTTTTGTACACTGGAAAATTAGACCAAATAGAAGTATCGTGCTAAATTTTGGAACTATTCAGTGTTCGTTAGGCCTTTTTATACATTAATTGAGTTTCTGCGCATTTAATGTGCATAATTCAAATTTGAACTACAAGCACATGCTCCAGTGCACCAAAGTTGTTTAAAAAAGCATATGTGTGTCCTTGGGTGAATTTCTAGGTGCCATGCAACAGATGGGAGTAAAATTCAAACATTTGGGCGTCATGGCACGGCCGGAAAGATTAATAAACTTGGTTTTTTTAATTCCTGTAATTCCAAAGCACACCTGAAAATCATGAAACTTGGCATGGTATCATGACATGGCACCAACATGCTGCGGTAAATTTTTTGGCCGAATTGGGACAAGCTTTGGTGTAAGCTTCTTGCAAACCGGAGCTTCCCTCAAGAAGGCTCCTGGTTCCGAGAGGGAACGTGTCACCTCCGTGTGCGGAACGACATACGTACACTGCCTTCTCCTGCCTTAATTTTTGTACACTGGAAAATTAGACCAAATAGAAGTATCGTGCTAAATTTTGGAACTATTCAGTGTTCGTTAGGCCTTTTTATACATTAATTGAGTTTCTGCGCATTTAATGTGCATAATTCAAATTTGAACTACAAGCACATGCTCCAGTGCACCAAAGTTGTTTGAAAAATCACATGTGTGTCCTTGGGTGAATTTCTAGGTCCCATGCAAGAGATGGGAGTGAAATTCAAACATCTGGGCCTCGTGGCTCGGCTGGAAAGATTGAGAAACTTAGTTTTTTAATTCTTGTAAATCCAAAACACGTCTGAAAATCATGAAACTTGGCATGGTGTCACGACATGGCACCAACATGTTGCGGTAATTTCTTTGGCCGAATTGGGACAAGCTTTGGTGTAAGCTTCTTGCAAACCGGAGCTTCCCTCAAAAAGGCTCGTGGTTCCGAGAGGGAACGTGTCACCTCCATGTGCGAAACGACATACATACACTGCCTTCTCCCGCCTTAATTTTTTTACACAGCTAGATTAGACCAAATAGAAGTACTGTGCTAAATTTTGGAATTATTCTGGGTTCGTTTGGCCTTTTTATACATTAATTGAGTTTCTGGGAATTTAATGTGCATAATTCAAATTTGAACTACAAGAACAAGCTCCAAGGCACCAAAGTTGTTTGAAAAATCAAATGTGTGTCCTTGGGTGAATTTCTAGGTCCCATGCAAGAGCTAGGAGTGAAATTCAAACATCTGGGCGTTGTGGCTTGGCCGGAAAGATTGAGAAACTTGGTTTTTTAATTCCTGTAATTCCAAAACATGCCTGAAAATTATGAAACTTGGCATGGTGTCATGACATGGCACAAACATGCCGCGGTAATTTTTTTGACCGAATTGGGACAAGCTTTGGTGTAAGCTTCTTGCAACTGGAGCTTCCCTCAAGAAGGCTCGTGGTTTCGAGAGGGAACGTGTCACCTCTGTGTGCGAAACGACATACGTACACTGCCTTCTCCCGCCTTAATTTTTTTACACAACCATATTAGACCAAATAGAAGTATCGTGCGAAAATTTGGAATTATTTCGGGTTCATTTGACCTATTTTATACATTAATTGAGTTTCTCGGCATTTAATGTGCATAATTCAAATTTGAACTACAAGCACAGGCTCCGGTGCAGCAAAGTTGTTTGAAAAATCACATGTGTGTCCTTGGGTGAATTTCTAGGTCCCATGCAAGAGATGTGAGTGAAATTCAAACATCTGGGTGTCGTGGCTCGGCCGGAAAGATTGAGAAACTTGGCTTTTTAATTCCTGTAATTCCAAAACACACCTGAAAATCATGAAACTTGGCATGGTCTCATGACATGGCACCAACATGTTGTGGTAATTTTTCTGTGCGATTTGCGAAGGCGCACATATTAACAATTAACAAATTCATTTTGAAACAAGTGTTGTCACGTTACAAATTGGAAACACAAGTATTATTGAAACCGTGGGCGTTTGACTTACCAATTACACGCGGCCATGCGTCCCCTTTTTTATTGGCTAGGAGGTGCCGTGCGGGGTAGCTATTTGAGTACGACAGGCGTGCGATCAGACCCCTGCGCGTGCTCATCGGGAGGAGAGCCCTTTGACCACTACCCACCACGCACCTCCCTCCCAACGTCTCCATTAATGGCGCCCGAGCACCTGTTCTACGGCGTGGCTATATGTCTCACTGGACTGAGATTTAAGAGAGAAAAATGAAAATCTGAAACGAAAGTTTTGCACGGATCTTGATGTAAGATCCGACGGACTTATATAGCATCGACTGTGACTTATAGCAAGCATGATGAATATAAGGACGATGACAATGGATAATGATTGTCTTACATATTTAGAAACATAATTAAAAAAGCCACATGCGGCAACGCCCGAAATACACAAGGGCAAAAGAAGAAGGAAGACAATGATCTAGCTCGCTGATCTCTACTTTCTTGATGCGTTGCTGCAGGCCGCGGGAACTAGTCTCCGCGGCAAGCGGCGACGAGCTCTTTCTTGTCCTCAGGATCCTGCTTGAGAGCATCCACGGATTCCTCCACCAGCCTTCTGCGCTCAATGCGCAGCATGGCATTCTCGTCCATAAGTTTCTCGACGATGACGCCAGTCCTCTTCAACAAGGCAGTGGTCTGCTCCAAATGCTCCGCACTTCCGGCGATCTTTGCCCTCAGCCGGTCGTGCTCGGCCCGGAGCTTCGCATTGCTCTCATTATTTCCCGGATGACGTCGGTAGATTGTTCAAACAAGGCTTTCAGGTCATCCTGCAACCTCGCCCAACTAGAGACCTGATCCATCTGCCTAAGGACGAGGGCACGCATGCGCCTGTAAGAATCGTCGCCTGCCCGCGAGACATTTGCCTAAGCCGCCGCGGCGTGGGAGGACGTCTTTGCTGCATTCACAGCGCGGCGGGACATCTCTTCTACTTCCGCGGCGGGGCCAGACCAGTCTGCTGCATCAACAGCGCGGCGGGTCCTCCGTGCTGCTTCAGCGGCGCGGCGGGACCTCTCTACTGCTATGGCCCTTCGGCGGGACATGTTGGCTGCTTTCGCCGCGAGGCGGGACATCTCTCGTGCTTCCGCTTCCAGGCTCGCCTCTCCTTGGTGGCAATCTCTCGACCCAGAACTCACGCTGGCCATGGCGGACGCAAGGGAACGATGATGAATGACTTGTTTGTTTTTGACTTTTTGTGGATGACGAGTTGAGGAAGAATGTGCAGTCATCTTGGAGTAGCAGTATTTATGACCTCGTAGTAATACACTCCTAAGTGGGAAACCGTTTAGGTTTTGATCGGTGTGAACAGGTTTGCAATTCGGAATGTGACGGGACGCGGCCTCCCTGTTCTTCTAAAAAAATTAGTGACGGGATGCATGCTCAAAATTTACTGACGACTATAAGTGCGGCACTATTTCCGGAAGGCGTAACGTGGGCACGTACGCCTTCTCGGCCGCGTACGTGGCGTTTGCACCATAGGGTGCACCAAAATAGGCAATATCAGCACACGTCTTGTTCTAACAACAGTGCGCACTCGTTATTACCATCGCACACGCTTCTTTTAATTAGAATGGGTGTGCCCGTCTAGCGCACGCACATTGATCTATCTAACTGTTTTAGTTTGTTGTGGCTAACCGCAAACAGTTCATCCATGTAAAGTGTACGCCATCAATCGCAGACACTTTGATCTAGCTTACCGTTTCTGTTCTGTTGCCTAATCGCAAACAGTTAATCTTCCGAAGCGTATGCCCTCAATCACACATACCTTGATCTGGCTGACCGTTTCTTTTGTGTTTCCTAATCACAAACAGTTCATCCGAGTGAACCGTATGCTGTATATTGCACACACCTTCATCTGGCTGCACATTTCTTTTGTGTTGCCTAATCACAAGCAGTTCATCTGAGTGAACCGTATGTTGTACGTCGCACACGCCTTCATCTGGATGCCCGTTCTTTTGTTCCTTCTCATCGAAAATGGTTAATTGAACTGAACTGTATGCCCTAAATCACACACGCAACTAAAATCTGAACCGTGTTTGATGCATCCTCCATCGCAAAAGTTTTTCACCTTTTTGACGGTTTTTTACACCACCGTTTACGATTATGGCATCGCACATAGTTTCGTTGAAGGGTCTCTGATCGTAGTGTCAACTTAGCAACATCCTGCAGTAGTGACGCGTCTACGCCCCTTTATTCTCCTCTTCTTGTTCAATCGGCGACACCTCTAGATCACATCTACCTTCTCTTCTCCTCTTCCTATCAGTGTTGCAGCCTATACCTCATTGGTTTCCTCGACCACGACGCGTCTGCTCTGCTGCGTGCAAGTCGCCGGTCGCCTCGACCCCATCGCATCCGCATTGCCATATGCACATCGCTGGTTGCCTAGACCCTAGTGCGTCCGAGCTACCACATGCATATCATCATCCGCTAGAGCGATTCCATTATGCATTCATTGGTTTCCTCCTTCCTCTGTTTTTTTATTGTTTTGGGTCCTTCATGTACAGAGAGCTGTGAGGTGGCTATACTTTAAGAAGGGGATCGATCATCATAATACAGTAGTATGATACTACGGCATATTGAGAGAGATAGACGAGCTGCAAAATTCTGTACTTTTGCAAATCTTAATCTCTAGTAAGAGAACAATATTATGTCACTAGTTTATGTAAGCTTTAATCTATAGTTATCCATATGCTTCCTATTTCAATTTTTACCACATTCATTAATAGTGATACAAGAAATTATGTACTTAACTTTTTTAGCGTTCAATACATCAACATTCTCTTATTTAATTTAATTTTACTTGGTACAACCTTTGCACACACTTCAAATTAACCTTAGATGTACAGGTTATGACAATGAGCATTGTATGCGAGAAGAGGAACTATGGGGAAAAATACGAGTTAGCTACAAAAGGTACTACACACACCTAAAAACATTATTCAAGCTATCTAGTTTAGGATGATATACCATGGTTGCTTGCTTTTATAGATACAAATGATGCACCAACAAATACTCTTGTTCAGTGCAAATTGGGATGCAGATGATTCTGAAAGTGAGTTTCTAACTAGTTTATACTATATGGAGAATTTGTTTCTACACTTAATTGTTTTCAAGTTGCTCATAATATGTTGTAGCTATGAAATATGAAGTTGATGCCAGCAATGACAGTGACATAGGAAATGATATGGATGAATTTGATGCTATGAATAAATGTCAATTTTTTCTGAGCAAGTGAAACCGGTACTTGAATAAAAGTCCAATTGATGGTGAAAGAAGTGTGAGAAATTAAGCGGCTGATGTTTGGTAGATCTTTGAGTGACAGTTCTCATGAAAGCAAGCATGAACAAGTAAATTGTTCTTATACATATATTTTATATGCCATACTTTGTGCCAATTTATTTACAAGGATTGACCGACTTTCATAAATTACTCAACATTTTGTAGGACTAATGGTCCATCGTAAATATTTAGAAGCATTTGAAGGAATTGTAATCACCACTGAAGAATGATATCCATTCAAGTAGTCATGGTGTCCCTTGATTGAAGATTAATAAATATCATCTTTTCTAGTTGTCTTGTTTTCCAGTTACATATGAGAAAGTACATTGGTCATATAAGCACTGCTTTTGACCTAGATTTTTTAATGGTACCCCTCCATTCCCTTATACAAGGCCACAAACTCAGATTACATGTACCAAGGTAAAATTCAATGATTGCTTCACAAGCCAACTTTCTTCTCGTTAACTGAGATCATTAATACGCCCGCATGGATGCAAGGAAGGAATGAGAATGAAGTAGAACGGTGTCATTATGACTACATGCATGCAAGTATTAAACAAGTTGCCAGTACGAGGAAACATCATTATTTTTTACCTTGATTGCTGTTAGTGGCCTTGTATAGATGCAAAATGTATTTTTCATATGGCCTTGTATAAGGGAATGGAGGGAGTATTTTAACTCGAGAATCGTATGTCGAAATTTTGCTATTCATAGAAGTGGTCACGATCCTTTCAATTCATATTCTTATGTTTCTATGTTAATGTGGATGTTACTATTCAAATGTTGAATGATTCATAGAGGGATCGCTGAACGGAAAGTTAATACTAAATATAAGTTATTCTAAAGGATATCATAATGGAGAAGAGAGTGGCCATTAATACTATAAGGTGGTTGTTAAGGATACTTTGGTAACCATGAGAACATTATTAGCTACGAGAAAAGTGGTTGTTAATACTAAGTGTGGCCGTTATTGCCTCGTGATTGGCGATGACACATCATCTCATCGTTACATTCGTAACAACCATAAGATGTGGTCGTTAGATTTTTACCGATGAAGTTAATGACCATTGATGACCATGATCCAACTTTTAGCGACCACATACACCGTCGTTAAAACCCGTTTTTTCTAGTAGTGAGATGGCATTGCATAATTCACCTATATGATAAACCGGTGGCATTATAGAACATGTCTAAACTAAGCAGAGACATATATGATGTCAAAAGTAAGAAATGCAAGGCGCCATATGCATGATATGACCTACACCAGCATGCCAAGTTATAGCAAACACCTAAGTGGATAAATAGGAGTGGTCAGCTTCCTCTGAATCCACCTCTAAACAACTATCTTCCTTGGATTACAATCTCGAGGGGTGAGGGGGGCTGCCATTGCGCCCACCATGGAGCGATGTCTGCATGACATTATATTGCCGCACAAGACTCTTCTTTTTTTCTCTACATGTTCACATGATTGTGTACTATTGAAAGTGTGTTATATCAACTAGAGGGGGGGTGAATAGGCAATTTTTACAAATTCATCACTGAGGAAATTCACACTAGAGGAATTTTCTAAGTGACGAAATACAAGCAGCGGAATAAGTACTCAGGTGCAAGCATAACATGGCAGTAACACAGTCATCATGATGATATGAAGCAAGCACAAAGTACAAGTAGCGTGTAAACAGGATAAGCAGGCAGAAGACTAAGTGACTGAAGAAATAGGATTGAGGAAATTGAGAAAGTCTTCAGTCAAAGTCTTCAAACAGTGACGATCAATTTCATCAACACATGAATGAGGAAATGGAAGGGTTAAGCAAATAGAACCAGTAGCTCGGTGAAGACAATGATTTGGTAGACCAGTTCCAACTGCTATGACAGTTGTACGTCTAGTTGGAGCGGCTAGGTATTTAAACCTGAGGACACACAGTCCCGAACACACATTCCTCACCGTATTATCCTTGAGCTAAGGTCACACAGACCTCGCCCAATCACTCGTGGTAAGTCTTCAGGTGACATCCAAACCTTCACAGACTTGGTCACTCGGCGATCCACAATTCATCTTGGATGCTCTAGACCATGACGCCTAACCATCTGGAAGATGCACAGTCTTCAAAGGAAACAAGCGTCGCTTCCACACAGGAACAATCTCTTCAGAGATGCTCAATCACTTTGGGTTATAGGTGTTTGGGTTTGGGGTTTCCTCACTGATGATTTTTGCTCAAAGTCCTCGGAGGATGGGATGCTCTCAATGATAAGTGTCAGTTTCTCTTGGAGCAGCCAACCAGCTAGTGGTTGTAGGGGGCGGCTATTTATAGCTGGGGAGCATCCCAACATGATAAGACATAAATGCCCTTTAATGATATGACAGTTAGGTGGATAAGATATTTTGGGACAGCTGGCGCATAGCACAACAACGGTCGAAATTTGAGCTCTCAAATTCCTCAAGGCTATCTGTAAGTGCATCTAGTGCCCCTTAGTGATTTTGGTGTATTGAAGACTTATAGGTTAAGGGACTAATGCGTTTGTGAGTGTACGCAGGTCTATAAGTCTATGAGGAGTTTGATATTTACAGTGAAAGTCTATCCCTAAAAATGAATGTCTTCAACTGAAGACTTTGAAAGTGAAGAAATTGGTGTGATCCTGAAGACTTGATATTCATGCAAGGATTATGAAGCGTGAATACTTTTGTTTTCGTAGTTTCATTTTTCTCTTTCTTGAGTCATAGGAAAGACCATACTATTCATTGATAGTCAAAATCCTACACCTACCCAATCCTTTCAAGTGAAGCCATTGGAAATCTCATACAATTCATTCAACTTCTGTAGTAACAGAGACAAAGTTCTTCTGGTCTCTGAGGAATTTGTTCTGACTGAGGAGTTAGGAATTCGCTAGTGCGGATTGCCTACAAGTGAGGAACATGATAGCCCTGTGGAATTTGATAGTCAAATTTCCTACCATTGCTGTGTTATGCGCCAGTTGTCCCAAAATATCTACCCACCTAACGGTCATATCATTGAAGGCCATTTATGTCTTATCATGTCGGGCTTCTCCCTAGGTTATAAATAGCCACCCCCTACAACCACTAGCTGGTTGGCTGCTCCATGAGAAACTGACACTTGTCATTGAGAGCATCCCATCCTCCGAGGACTTTGAGCGAAAATCATTAAGTGAGGAAAACCCAAACACCTACAAACCCAAAGTGATTGAGCATCATTGAAGAGACTGTTCCTGTGTGGAATTGATGCTTGTTACCTTTTAGGACTATGCATCCTCCAGACGGTTAGGCGTCATGGTCTAGAGCATCCAAGAGAAAATTGTGGATCGCCGACTGACCGAGTCTGTGAAGGTCTGGAAGTCACCTGATGACTTACCACGAGTGATTGGGCGAGGTCTGTGTGACCTTAGCTCAAGGAGAATATGGTGAGGACTGTGTGTCCTCAGGTTTAAATACCTAGCCGCTCCAACCAGACGTACGACTGTCACAATAGTTGGAACTGGTCTACCAAATCACTGTCTTCACCAAGCTACTGGCTCTATTTCCTCAACCCTTTAATTTCCTCATTTCTATGTAGAAGTACTTGATCGTTACTGTTTGAAGACTTTGACTAAAGACTTTCTCAATTTCCTCAATCCTAATTCTTCTGTCACTTTGTCTTCAGCCTGCTTATCCTGTGTTTACGCTACTTGTACTCTATGCTTGTTTTCATTTCATCATGATGACTGTGCTATTACTCTGTTATGCTTGCATCTGAGTACTTATTCCGCTGCTAAGTAGTTCGTTGCTTAGGAATTTCCTCACCCTGAAATTCATCAGTGAAGATTTTGTAAAAATCGCCTATTCACCCCCTCTAGTCGATATAATGCACTTTCAACTAGTATCAAAGCAAGGTACTCCCATGTTCTGTGTGACTTTGGTTTAACCGCCTAGAGTTTTATTTATGTCGACCGTAGGAATAAAGAAAGTGACATGCCCCACCTTTGACGGTCATGATTACCCCAAGTGGAATGCCATGATGAAGAAGCGTCTCATGGCAATGGACAACGAGTTGTGGACCGTCACTGAGATTGGTGTTACTAATCTTTGTAAGATGGTGGAGGCTGATGATATTCACAAGTACACTCGACTTGACATCATAGCGAAGGATGTCATTTTGCTCCTGCTTATCTCGAAACCAGTTCAGGAACATTAAGCATCTCTGCCATGCGAAGCTTATCTGGGACCGACTCTCTGATGTCTATGAAGGTCATCGAACTTGTCATGAACCCTGGTTTGAGGAATTCAAGGAATCGCGAAAAACGATGACTTTCAATCCAGAATCATCATCCTCTGCACCATTCCTTATGGAAAAAGGTGCCAAGGTAACTGAATGCTTCCTATATGAGTCTAGTGATGATGAATCTGGTGATAAATTTGGACCCTACTATACCAAACTTGCTTCCCTTGCCACTAAACAACAAAGGGCTTTGGAAAAGGTTCAAAACATGCTAGATGAAAGCGATGATATGTTGGGTGAAGAAATGGATCGAACTCAAACTCTAAGTGATAATCTTCAGAGATTTCAGTCTAAGTTTGACAACCTTCAGAGTCATCATAACACTCTCTTATCTGATCATGAGAGACTTTCTTATGAATTTCTTCAAAGAAAGCAATATCTTGAGCAGCTAAGGTTGAGTTATGAAGATCTTCAGAAGGAATGTGATTCATTGCTTGCTCAACAGATCAATTTAGCTCAGGTTGAATTCATTCCACCATGTTTGAAACGCATTGAACGTGAATATTCTAATTCTTCACGTAAAAGTTCAAATGCTTCTATTGCTGCAAATTCTTCAACTGTCTCTGCTATCATAAATTCCTCATCTGAGGATGCTACTAGTATCACTAACAATGCAAGGCTGAAGGAGTTGTATGTGACAGGCATGTACAAAAGCCTCAAAGGGCATCAGGCTCTTTGTAATGTGCTTAAAAAGCAGATCCCCAATAGGAACCCTAGGAAAGAGGGTATTGCCTTTGAGAAGAAACTCAATGCTGATGGGACCTACTGGAAACCTGAGCAGTGTCCCAAAACCTCATGGGTTGCTGCAAAAGGACCTCAAGTAGATCCATCCACTTTATCGGGCTTTACATGTGAATCTTCATTTTCTTCTGATGAGTCATTTGACTCCAACTATAAACTGTTCAAAAATTAGAATGGTGATGTATTTGCTAGATATGTTGGCACTAACTGCAGGAACGGCCCCCCTATGAAGAAAATCTGGCTCACAAAAGGTGTGTTGAAAGTCTTCAGGTGAATGTCATCATGACACCACCTGTGAAGAATAGGAATCCCTTATAAAACTCTTCATATGGACCAAAGTCTTCATATGGATCCAAGTCCTCATATGGACCAAATTCCTCACATGGATCAAATTCCTCATATGGATCCAGATCCTCATATGAACATCATCATGCTAACACTTCTGTTTCATAGGGAAGATCTAAGGGTTATGAATATGTGCATTTTTCTTCAAATCATAATGTTCATAAGTCCTCGAAGAATTTCTCTGCTTATTCATATGCCTACTCTAACCCCTCTTATGTGAAACGAAGTGGGCTGGCTTCTATGCCACCTTTCTCTTATGAAGCTCGCATAATCATGAACTCTTTGCCACCCCTCCAGATGTGGGTGGTGAAGAAAAAGAACTAATCTCTTATGCAGGGTCAGGTCTCCAGACGAACTTAAACGTCTGAAGAATTTGCTGGAGACCTGAATATGCTTGAAAGGACGCAAGCTAATCATGAAGAAATGAATTTTCATTTCTCACGTCCTCATACTGCTATATCTGCTGAATTGTTTGATGAAATTGATCTCATGAATTTGATGTCATATTCTTCACTAATGAAGTATATGAGTTCGTAAGTTGCACCAATTCATTTGCATGATGATCAACCCAAAGCCACTGAGTGGGTCCTTGACAGTGGATGTACAAATCTCATGACCGGTGACAAGAACCTATTGATGGACACTGCTTTATCTCCATCGCATCTGAAGCATATCACCTACGCTGACAAAGTGAAAGTGCATTATATCGATTAGAGGGGGGTGAATAGGCGATTTTTACAAATTTTTCACTGAGGAATTTCAGGGTGAGGAAATTCCTAAGTAACGAACTACTTCGCAGAAGAATAAGTACTTAGATGCAAGCATAACAGAGTAGTAGCATAGTCATCATGATGAAATGAAAACAAGCACATAGTACAAGTAGCGTAAACACAGGATAAGCAAGCAGAAGACAAACCGAGTGAAGAAATAGGATTGGGGAAATTGAGAAAGTCTTCAGTCAAAGTCTTCAAACAGTAACGATCAAGTACTTCTACACAGAAATGAGTAAATGAAAGGGTTGAGGAAGTAGAACCAGTATCTTGGCAAAGACGATGATTTGGTAGACCAGTTCCAACTGCTATGAAAGTCGTACGTCTAGTTGGAGCGGCTAGGTATTTAAACCCGAGGACACACAGTCCTCATCGTATTCTCCTTGAGCTAAGGTCACATAAACCTCGCTGAATCACTGGTGGTAAGTCTGCAGGTGACTTCCGAACCTTCACAGACTCGATCACTTGGCGATCCACAATTTCCTCTTGGATGCTCTAGACCATGACGCCTAACCGTCTGGAGGATGCACAGTCCTCAAAGGTAGCAAGTGTCAGTTCCACACAGGAACAATCTCTTTAGTGATGCTCAATCACTTTGGGTTTGTAGGTGTTGGGTTTGGGTATTCCTAACTTGATGATTTTCGCTCAAAGTCCTCGGAGGATGGGATGCTCTCAATTGACAAGCGTCAGTTTCTTGCAGAGCAGCCAACCAGCTAGTGGTTGTAGGGGGTGGCTATTTATAGCCTAGGGAGCAGCTCGACATGATTAGACATAAATTCCCTTCAATGATATGACCATTACGTGGGTAGATATTTTGGGATAGCTGGCGCATAGCACAGCAACTGTCGGATATTTGAGCTATCAAATTCCTCAGGGCTATCATGTTCCTCACTTGTAGGCAATCCGCACTGGCGAATTCCTAACTCCTTAGTCAAAACAAATTCCTCAGAGACCAGAAGATCTTCATCTCTATCACTGAAGAAATTGACTGAACTGTATGAGATTTCCAATGGCTTCACTCGAAAGGATTGGTAGGTGTAGGATTTTGAGATGAGCATCACTTGGAAACTTTTCCTTAGTTTTAGCTCGCCCCCCTTTAACAGTACGGTGTTTCCTATGACTCAAGAAACAGAAAAATGAAACTATGAAAACAAAAGTCTTCACGCTTCGTATTCCTCGCATGAATATTAAGTCTTCAGGATCACACCAATTTCTTCACTTTCAAAGTCTTAAGAAAGTCCTAGTCTTCAGCTCAAGACATTCATTTTTAGGGGTCGACTTTCTCTGTAAATATCAAACTCCTCATAGACTTATAGACCTGTGTACACTCACAAACGCATTAGTCCCTTAACCTATAAGTATTCAATACAACAAAATCACTAAGGGGCACTAGATGCACTTACAATCTCCCCTTTTTGGTGATTGATGACAATATAGGTTAAGTTTTCAACAGGGATGTAAGTGCATCTAGTGCCCCTTAGTGAATTTGGTGTATTGAAGACTTATAGGTTAAGGGACTAATGCGTTTGTGAGTGTACATGGGTCTATAAGTCTATGAGGAGTTTGATATTTACAGAGAAAGTCGAACCCTAAAAATGAATGTCTTCAACTGAAGACTTTGGCTTTCTGAAGACTTCGAAAGTGAAGAAATTGGTGTGATCCTGAAGACTTGATATTCATGCGAGGAATATGAAGCGTGAAGACTTTTTTTCATAGTTTCATTTTCTCTTTCTTGAGTCATAGGAAACACTGTACTGTTAAAGGGGGTCGAGGAAAAACGAAGGAAAAGTTTCCAAGTAATGCTCATCTCAAAATCCTACACCTACCAATCCCTTCGAGTGAAGCTATTGGAAATCTCATACAGTTCAGTCAATTTCTTAAGTAACAGAGACACAGTTCTTCTGGTCTCTGAGGAATTTGTTCTGACTGAGGAATTAGGAATTCGCCAGTGTGGATTGCCTACAAGTGAGGAACATGATAGCCGTGAGGAATTTGATAGTCAAATTTCCAACCATTGTTGTGCTATGCGCCAGCTGTCCCAAAATATCTACCCACCTAACGGTCATGCATTGATGGGCATTTTTGTCTTATCAGGTCGGGCTGCTCCCTAGGCTATAAAGAGCCGCCCATACAACCACTAGCTGGTTGGCTGCTCCGCGAGAAACTGACACTTGTCATTGAGAGCATCCCATCCTCCGAGGACTTTGAGCGAAAATCATGAAGTGAGGAAAACCCCAAAACCACAAACTAAACCCCTACAAACCCAAAGTGATTGAGCATCACTGAAGAAATTGTTCCTGTGTGGATCCGACGCTTGTTACCTTTCTAGATTGTGCATATTCTAGACAGTTAGGTGTCATGGTCTAGAGCATCCAAGAGGAAATTGTGGATCGTCGAGTGACCGAGTTTGAGAAGGTTTGTAAGTCACCTGAAGACTTACCACGAGTGATTGGGCAAGGTCCGTGTGACCTTAGCTCAAGGAGAATATGGTGAGGCCGGTGTGTCCGGGATTGTGTGTCCTCAGGTTTAAATACCTAGCCGCTCCAACCAGACGTACGACTGTCACAGCAGTTGGAACTAGTCTACCAAATCACTGTCTTCACCAAGCTAACTGGTTCTATTTCCTCAACCCTTCCATTTACTCATTACTGTATTGTGTACTTGATCGCCACTGTATGAAGACTTTAACTGAAGACTTTCTCAATTTCCTTAGTTCAATGTCTTCAGTCAGTTTGTCTTCAGCCTGCTTATCCTATGTTTATGCTTTCTGTACTCTATGCTTGTTTTGATTTCATGATGATTGTACTTCTGTTCCGTTATGCTTGCATCTAAGTACTTATTCCGCTGCTAGTCGTCCATGACTTAGGAATTTCCTCACTGTGAAATTCCTTAGTGATGAATTTGTAAAAATCACCTATTCACGCCCCTCTAGTCGACTTAATGCACTTTCAATTGGTATCAGAGCAAGGTACTCCCTTGTTCTGTGTGATTTTGGTTTAACCGCCTGGACTTTTAGTTATGTCGACCGCAAGTATGGTCTAGGTCTCAGCTGGATGTCCTACCTTCGATGGGACAGACTACCCCTACTGGAAGAATAAGCTGCAAATGCATCTTGAGGCAATTGACAGCGATCTCTGGTATGTTGTGGAAAATGGTGTTCCCTTGGTCACTCCTGCCATGAACGCTGCTGAAGTGAAGAGATTCAAGCAACTCGACTCTCAAACGAAGAACATCATATGTGGCCATCTGAGCAAAGGGCAGTATGGCAGAGTGAGTGCTTTGGAGACAGCAAAGCTTATCTGGGATAGCCTGTCCAAGGTCAATGAACGAGTCTCAACACAGCGCGACTCTCGAGTTGACGTTCTTCACAATCTCTTCAACCGCTTCAAAAGACTCGACAATGAAAATGTTCAGCAAACCTTTGATCGCCTCACTGACATCTCAAATAAGCTTCAAGCACTTGGTGCCACTGACATCACCGACCATGTGGTGGTGAAGAAATTGCTGAGATCGCTTGATTCCTCATTTTGACACCCTTGCACTGATGATACAAGAATGTGGAGACCACAAGTCACTTGATCCCGCTGATATCCTCGAGAGGCTAAACACTCAGGAGTTCCAACTTGTTGAGAGGAGAGATCTCTATGGACTGAGCTATGGCAGATCACGCGCTCTGAAGGCCAAGGCAGTATCTAAATTTGAAGGTGAGGATTCTGGTAGCAGCCTTGGTGATCCTGAAGAACTGAGCCAGGAGCTAGCAATGCTCGTGAGGAAATTCCAGAAGTTCTCAAGACGTGGTCGCTTTGGTAAATCCTCAAAAAATGATGACATGAGATCAGATTCCTCATCTCGCGACTACAAGAAGAGAACTTGCCACAAATGCAAGAAACCTGTTCACTACATTCTAGATTGCCCTCAGTGGGAAAAGGAATCACAGAAGAAGAAGTACAAGGATTACAGTTCTGATGACTCAAATAAGAAGAAGAAATCTTCAAAGTCCTCCTCATCAAAATCCTCGAAGTCTTCATCTCACAAGAAGAGCAGCTCCAAGAAGGCTTGGGCATTCATTGGCAAGGAAATGGACTCTGAGGCTGAATCTAAGGAAAATGAGGAAGAGGAGGCATCTGAGGATTCAGACTCTGGTGTGGCGAGCCTAGCCCTCGCTACTGCGTTCGTCAGCAAGTCCATCTTCAACTATGAGGAAAATGACCTCCCCAACACTACTGACGAAGACGATGATGACTACGCTCCCACCTATTGCTTCATGGCAAAAGGTGCAAAGGTACTCAAATATCCCTCCTCTAAATCAAGCGAGGACGAATCTGATGAAAACCTCAAGCCTAGTTATTCTAAACTTGCTAAGATTGCTGTGAGACAACAAAAGGCTTTTGAAAAGGTTCAAAATATGCTAGACAAAAGCAATGATATGTTGGGTGAAGAAATGGATCGCACCAAAACTTTAACTGAAAATCTTCAGAGACTTCAGACTAAGTTTGATAATCTCCAGAGTCATCATAACACTCTCTTATCTGATCATGAGAAGTTTTCTTATAAATGTCTTCAAAGAAAGCAAGATCTTAAGCAGCTAAGAGTGAGTTATGAAGATCTCCAAAAGGAACATGATTCATTGCTTGCAAAACAAATCTGTTTCGCTTAGGTTGAATTCATTCCACCATGTTTGAAATGCATTGAACGTGAATCTGCTAATTCTTCACCTGAAAGTTCAAATGCTTCTATTGTTGCAAATTCTTCAACAGTTTCTGCTATCACAAATTCCTCATCTAAGGATGCTGCTAGTATCACTGACCATGCAGGGCTGGAGGAATTGTATGTGACAAGCATGTACAAAAGCCTCAAAGGCATCAGGCACTTTGTGATGTGCTCAAAAAGCAGATCCTCAATAGGAACCCTAGGAAAGAGGGTATTGCCTTTGAGAGGAAACTAAATGCTGATGGGACCTACTAGAAACCTGAGCAGTATCCCAAAACCTCATGGGTTGCTGCAAAGGGACCTTTAGTGGATCCATCTACTTTATCTGGCTTTATGTGTGAATCTTCATATTCTTCTGATGAGTCATTTCACTCCAACTATAAACTGTTCAAAAATCAGAATGGTGAAGTATTTGCTAGATATGTTGGCACTAATTGCAGGAATGGTCCCCCTATGAAGAAAATCTGGGTTCCCAAAAGGTGCCTTGAAAGTCTTCAGGTGAATCTCATCATGACACCACCTGTGAAGAATAGGAACTCCATGTCAAATTCTTCATATGGATCTAGCTCCTCATATGAACATCATCGTGCTAACCCTTCTGTTTCATAGGGAAGATCTAAGGGCTATGAATATTTGCATTATTCTTCAAATCATTATGTTCATAAGTCCTCAAAGAATTTCTCTGCTTACTCTAACCCCTCTTATTTGAAACGAAGTGGATTGGCTTCAATACCACCTTTCTTTTATGGAGCTCGCAGAATGACGAACTCTTTGCCACCCCTCCAGATGTGGGTGGTGAAGAAAAAGAACTAATCTCTCATGCCGGGTCATGTCTCCAGACGAACTTAAATGTCTGAAGAATTTGCTGGAGACCTGAATATGCTTGAAAGGACGCAAGCTAGTCATGAAGAAATGAACTTTCATTTCTCACGTCCTCATATTGATATATCTGTTCTATTGCTTGATGAAATTGATCTGATGGATTTGATGTCATATTCTTCACTGCTGAAGTATATGAGTTCGTAAGATGCACTAATTCATATGCAGGATGATCAACCCAAAGCCACTGAGTGGGTCCTTGACAGTGGATGTAGAAATCACATGACTGGTGACAGGAACTTATTGATGGACACTGCTTTATCTCTATCACATCTGAAGCATATCACCTACGCTAACAAAGGCAAAAGCAAGGTATTAGGTCTAGGTAAGGTTGCTATCTCAAAGGACCGACGCATGGACAAAGTCATGCTTGTCGAGTCCTTAGGGTTCAACCTCATGTCTGTCTCAATGCTTTGTGATCTTGATATGGTTGTTGTCTTTGGCAAGTATTGTTGTGTTGTGGTCATGGAAGCTGACAATTCCAAAGTCTTCGAAGGCTTTAGGAGAGGAGATTTGTATATTGTTGATTTCTCTACACGACCACAACCTGCTACATGTCTAATTGCAAAAGCTTCAAAAGGATGGCTATGGCATCGATGACTTGGTCATGCTAGCATGAGGAACTTGCACACTCTAGCGAAGAAGAAGCATGTCATTGGCATCGAGGGTGTCAAATTCCTCAAGGACCATCTGTGTGGAGCTTGTGAAGCTAGAAAGATGACCAAGGCCAAGCATCCCTCAAAGACTATCATGGTTAACACTCGTCCATTTGAATTGCTTCACATGGATCTCTTTGGCCCTACTCACTATGCCACATTTACTAATGATGCATCATTATATGGCTTTGTCATTGTCGATGACTATTCTTGTTACACATGGGTGCATATCATCACTTACAAAACTGAAGTGCAGGAAGTCTTCAAACGATTTTCCTCGAGGGCTTCAACCAACTTTGGTGTGAATATCAAGCACATCGGAAGTGACAATGGAATCGAGTTCAAGAATACTGGTCTTGATGACTATCTTGATGAACTTGGTATTACTCATGAGTTATCTGCTCCTTATACTCCTCAGCAAAATGGCGTCATGGAGCGCAAGAACATGACTCTTGTTGAGATGGCTCGCACTATGCTTGATGAATACAATACGCCTCCTCTCTTCTGTCCTGAGGCAATTGATACTACGTGCCACATCATCAACAGGGTATATCTTCACATATTCTTCAGAAAGACCTCATATGAACTCCTCACTGACAAAAAAACCAATGTGAGTTATTTCAAAGTCTTCGGTGCTAAATGTTGGATTAGAGATCCTCATCACAATTCTAAATTTGCACGGGAAGCACATGAAGGTTTTATGCTTGGTTACGGAAAGGACTCGCACACCTACAGAGTCTTCAACACCTATCACCACAAGGTTGTTGAAACTGTAGATGTGCGGTTTGATGAAACTAATGGCTCGCAAAGAGAGCACCTACCTCCTGTGCTAGATGAAATACCACCTGAGGAATCCATTAAGTTCAAGGCCACTGAGGATGCCATTCCCACCGAAGAGTCTGCTAAAGAAGTCATTCCTGATCATGAAGAACATCATGCTCATGCACCTGAGGAAAATGGCTCTGAAGAAAATGCTGAGCCCCCTCAACGTCGTCAACCACCTCATCCTCGCGTTGAAAATGAAGTGCAGATTGAGAGAATCATCAACGACATCAAAGCACCAGGTCCTCTGACACGCTCAAAAGCTTCACATTTGTCTAACTTTTGTGGGCACTTTGCTTTTGTCTCCATCACAGAGCCCACCAAAGTAGATGAGGCATTTCTGGAACTTTAGTGGATTCAAGCAATGCAAGAGGAATTACATCAGTTTGAGCTCAACAATGTCTAGGAGCTTGTCAAACGACCAGACCCATGCAAGCACAATATCATCGGCATCAAATGGATCTACCACAATAAGCAAGATGGATATGGCCTTGTGGTGAGGAATAAGGCACGACTTGTAGCTCAAGGCTACACACAGTTTGAAGGAATTGATTTCGATGAAACTTTCGCACCTGTTGCTAGACTTGAGGCTATTCGCATATTACTTGCTTATGCTAACCATCATAATATCATCTTATATCAAATGGATGTGAAAAGTGCATTCCTCAACGGTAAGCTTGAGGAAGAAGTATATGTTCATCCAAAGCATCCCGACAAAGTCTTCAGACTCAATAAGGCCCTCTATGGCCTCAAGCAGGCCCCTCAGGCGTGGTATGATACTCTGAAGGAATTCCTCATGAAGAAATGCTTCAAACCCGATTCACTTGACCCAACTCTTTTCACCAAAACCTATGATGATGAATTATTCATGTGCCAAATATATGTTGATGATATCATCTTTGGCTGTACTGACCAACGTTACAGTGATGAATTTGCCTATATGATGAGTGAAGAATATCAAATGTGTATGATGGGAGAATTGAAATTCTTCTTAGGTCTTCAAATATGTCAACAGCGAAACGGCATCTTCATATCTTAGGAGAAATACCTCAAGGATGTATTGAGGAAATTCAGCATGCAAGATTGCAAAGGCGTCAAAATCACTATGCTCACAAATGGCCATCTATGCACTGATGAAAATGGTATGGACTTTGATCAAAAGGTAAATCTCTCCATGATTGGCTCTTTATTGTATTTATGTGCATCTAGGCCAGATATTATGCTTAGTGTTTGCATGTGTGCCCGCTTTCAAGCTACACTGAAGGAATCACACCATAAGGCTGTGAAGCATATTCTTCGATATCTAGATCACACTCCAACACTTGGATTATGGTATCCCAAGGGCTCGGCTTTTGATCTCATTGGATATTCAGACTCTGACTATGCTGGTGATCGTGTGGACCGCAAGTCAACATCAGGCACATGCCATTTCCTTAGACGATCCTTGGTATGTTGGTCCTTGAAGAAATAGAACTTCGTATCACTCTCTTGTAACATCCCAAATTTTCAAATTTGGAATGTTATACATAGTCATCCATGCATATCATATTTTATTCGCATTTCGTCTCACGATCCTCAAAAATCCTAAGCAACTCAAGGACCCTCGGAGAGAGTTGGGGATTTCCCCGTTTTCAGATTTGATTTTTATCAAATTTTGAAACGAGGATTTTTGGTTTTAATTATTTTCTCTCCAAAAATATTTCATACTAAAATATATGAGAGGAGATAATATGACTTCTCCAAGATAATTGAAATATTGGAGGAAAAATATTAAAATCAAATATTTGTTTTATTTGGATTTTATTAGCAATTTTGTTTGCATTAGAAAAACTGCACGTTTTTCAAAATTGCATTTTAAGGCCAAAAAAATGTTCATCTCGTTCTAAATATTTTATTTAGACGGCGAAAAATTATTTTGGCATTTTTAGATTTTTATTTATTTTTCTAGGATTTCATTTCGGTCGGCGAAATTATTAAAAAAAAGTTCTCGCGCCCGACTGGGCCTAAGGCCCAGCCGCCGCCACCGCCGCTGCCACTCGGACCGGAGTCCGAGTTGGACTCCGCCTCCGCCGCGCCTTGCCCCCTACTCCAAGTCGCCGCCCCGCCCCCTTTATATACGCCGCCACCCCAGCCCCCAAACACCACCGCCACCATCGCCAGCCCCGCCGCCGCAGCCGCCGCAGGCCCGCGCCATCGCCGCCCCACCGCTACCCCGCCTCGCCGGAGGTAGCCACCAGACTCCGCCGCCGGTTTTTTTAAAACCGTTTGGTTTTTCTAGAAAACCCTAGATCCGTTTTTTTTCGGTTTCGCTGGTTTTTCTCGGTTCTTCTAGTTAGTGGACGTTCGTCCGTACGTTCGTTTTAACGAACGGTTTTCGCCCGTTAGTTACAGCTAACGAACGCTTGTTCGTTAGTCTGTTCGTGAGTTTTCTTTTATCGGATTTATTCCGCGATTTTTCTGATCGCGATTTCTGATCCAATCTTAGTTTCTGTTTATCTTTTCGCTCGTTAGTCGGAATCAGGCGATTCAAGCGCCTAGAGTTTTGTCCCGAAACCCTCTTTCTGTTAACCAACTCAAACAAGTTTCTGCTGCTGTAAAATTTTACCTAGTTTCAGATTAGTAACCGAAGCTTCTTTCTTTCGCCGTTTGAGTTTCGTTGCTTCGTTTGATTTGATTGTTTTTGCGAACCGGAGTTCTTAAGTTGAAACTTCTGGTCAACCCTCTTTTAATTGAGTTTTTCTTGTGCATCGTTGCTTTTTACTTATGTATGCTATTGTTTGCTTGCGATAGAACACCCGGAGTGCGAAGCGTGCTACTACGAGTCCCTAGGTTTCGTAGATCGTTAGCAAGGCAAGTAACACTTTGATCATACCCCTTTATCACCCAGTTTTATGCATTAGTTCCAATCCTCAAACATTGCATGATTAGGATGTCATTAACTTGTGGGTTGGGAAGTAGTTGTTGAGGTAGAACCTATTGCCCTGTTACATTCAAACCCTTAGGAGTTACTCTACACGTTGCTTATATTACTATGCTATGATATGCTCGTAGACGTGGTTTGGGTTTGAGTGAAATCCATGACAGATGTGAGCTTGTTAATTAATGGTTCAACTTAAGGTGGCAACTTAATCAAACAACTGGGTGGATTGAGGCACCTGGAGTACCCAGTGTTGCCTGTATTTTTTTGGAAATCCCGGAGTACCAATGTGATCTTCCTATGGACCGCCACCCAGGCTCAAAGGGAACTGAGATGATTCATGCTAGAAACTTCCGTATGCAGCCACAAGCTATTATGGGCTCTAGCATAGTTGAGTAAGTTACATGAAGCTCTTGAAGAGGCAGATCAGCAGGTAGTGGGATATAGGTTTGGTATGGTCTGTCCGGAGTAGAGAGTTAATGTTTCTGAAAGGCTGTGTCTCGGTCATCCGTTTCTCAAACACCCTGTAGTGCGAGAAATCCAACGGAGGCGATCGAGTCTTGTGGGGAAAAGTGCGCAAACCTCTGCAGAGTGTACAATCTAATCATGGTTAGCCGTGTCCTCGGTTATGGACAAATTCTTGAGTATCTAGTACTTGGGTTATCACAAGTATCTCATCATGTTTAACTAATATTGTTGGGTTGTTAATCACTTTAATTGGGGTTGAGTTGGAGGAACCTTCTCAATGTTGTTCAACTAAGATGATAGTTAAATTAAAATCTATTCCTTTGTTGTAGGGAAAAATTGGCTTTTTGCAAAACTGTAACCATAGAGCTTTCCACCAGCCAAATATGCATGTAGTGATAGCATTATTCTGTTCTTGCTCTACTATGTTACTTTGCCAGCATATTCCATGTGCTGACCCATTTTCGGGCTGCAACGTATTATGTTGCAGACTTTTCAGACAAGGAGTAAGGTTCGTTAGGTCGTTGTCGTGCAGCTCAGCTATGCCGTTGGAGTTGATGGACTCACTTTATCTTCCAAGCCTTCCGCTGTTATCGTATTAGATGGCCTTAAGCCATATTACTGTAATGAGTTCTCTCTTGAGACATTCGATGTAATAAGTGTGTGATTTCTACTCTATTATAAATCCTTCGAGTACTGTGTGTGTCAGCATTGCCGATCCAGGGATGACACTAAAGCACAGAGACATGACCATCTGAGGTCGCTTCGCTACAAGATGGTATCAGAGCACGCTCTGAGTGTAGGATACGACCACTAAGATAAACCCTAGGTCACCCTTCTCTTCTCATTTCTAACTCCTCTCCATTTTATACTCTTTAGGATGACAGAGATGAAGAACAAGTTTGCACAATCGGATGAAGACACACCTTTTGGACGCCACTTGAAGGAAGCAACTAGGTGCTTGAACATTGGAATACCAAGCTTCACCGGGACGTACAACGCCACTTTACCTGAAGAGGAGCGCTGGATGATTCAAGTACAAGTTCCAGGAAGGACGTTCTCGCCAACTTCTAAACCCATAGAGTTTTCTTTCGAAGCACCCACCTGGAGTCTAGGCAAGAGCATGGCAGCCCACATTACCATGGGACGCATCGTAGAAGTTTACAACAGGGAGCTTAAGGACACTATTTACCAAATATGTGGGCGCCGAGATGAGCAATGGGAAGTAATCAGCACCAGGAAGGATAGATCCATTGCAGCTTTCATCCAGGAGTTAAACCAGCACATCCGACGTCAGGAAAACCAGATGTGCGCGGACATGATGGACTTGAAGAAGGCGAAGACTAGGATCATTGAGTTGGAGGAAGAACTCAAGTTTACCCGCGATGGATATGAGGAGGAAATCAAGACACTACTGGAGAAGAATGACGACTTAGTCAAGAAGATCGGAGTATTCATGGGAGGACCAGCACCAAAAGAAGAAGAAGAAGAACCCAAGGAGATACGCCCCGAGGACTACATCATCATCAACGACACCGATTCCGATCCTACTGATGATGACTTTGAAGACGAAGCTAGAGCAGACATCATGGAGTCTTCCACCGATCAAAATTTCTAGATGACTACCATATATCACTAGTATTCCCCCATGTATTTAGTAGTAGTTGAGCACTTGTGCGACAGTTCTAGATCGTTTGTATGCCCTTGCTTGATTGATTGAGTGAAACGCTTTTGTTTGTCTCATGTGCATATGGGTAGTGTTTTCTCATTAAACCTTTTTTCTATTCTAAATCTCCTCCATCTAAACCCCTCAGATGCCTCCGAGACGTGACACCGGTTTTGCTTTCCCACCGGAGCTCACCCAGTTGATCCAGCAGCAGAATACATTGATGCAATTGCTAGTTCAGAACCAGGGCAACAACAATAACAACAACAACCCGCCGCCCGTGGACAACCTAGCCCGTTTTCTAAGGTTACAACCGCCGGTGTTTTCTAGTAGCACTGAGCCCATAGTTGCGGACGATTGGCTATGCCGTATTGGAAGGGAGTTGACCACCGCAGGTTGCACAGATGATGAGAGAGTGCGCTTTGCCGCACATCAATTGGATGGACCAACAGCCTCATGGTGGGAGAATTACACAGCCACTTTTCCTATAGCCAATGTCACTTGGGACTAGTTTCAGCAACCTTTCCGCACAGCCCATGTCTCCACTGGAGCTATGCAAATGAAGAAGCGGGAGTTCCGCAACTTACGTCAGGGGAACCGTACTGTGGCTCAGTACGTGGATGAGTTTAGCAAGTTATCTCGCTATGCCCCTGATGATGTAGCCACAGATGCCGCGAAACAAGAGAAGTTTATGGAAGGGCTGAATGATGAGATGAGCATGCAATTGATGGTATCAACCTTCAACAACTACCAGGAGTTGGTAGACAAGGCTCTTATGATTGAAGGGAAGCAGCAGCAGATTGAGAGCCGCAAGAGGAAGTATGGATAGGGGAAGTATAACTCAGGAGCTCAGCAGAAACCTCGCCTAACCCCGAACTCGGAAGGACTTGTTCATAACCATGGAGGTCACAACCACACTGGAGGAGGATCGCATAACCACAATGGATCTAAGAATGGGAATGGGGACGGAACCACCAATAATCATAACCGCCCCAACCCAGCCACACCCGCCAAAAGGGACTTAAGTCATGTTACTTGTTTCAAGTGCGGGAAGACTGGACACTACGCCACGGAGTGCCCTGAAGGAAAGAATGGAAATGGAAATGGGAGCGCTGGGAAGAAGCCAAATCCATTCAACAAAGGCCAAGTGAACCACGTTAACGTGGGGGAGGTTGAAGAGCAGCCGGACGGGTAATAGGTAAGTTTTTGGTTAAGTCATTTACCGCTCTTGTTCTTTTCGATACTGGTGCATCGCATTCATACATATCAAGGGGATTCGTGGATAAGTTTAAACTACCAACCCAAACCCTTAGGACCCCTCTTTTAGTGAGTTCACCCGGAGCAGAGTATATGGCTAGCCGATGGTGTGACCAGATACCCTTAACCATTGGAACACATGTTTTTCCGTCCGACCTAATTATCTTGGAGTCACAAGGATTGGATGTGATATTGGGTATGGACTGGATGCCAAAATTTGGAGGAAGCATTGACTGTGCTAGTAAGTCGATTTATCTCACCACCCTGGAAGGAAAAAGGATTAAGTATGTGTCTAGGCATGTGCCTAGGAGGATCCAAGTGAATACCCTCACAGGAGTTGTTCAGGAGGAAGTGCCTGTAGTGAAGGATTACCCGGATATTTTTCCTGAGGATTTACCAGGCATGCCACTGGATAGAGACATTGAGTTTTTGATAGAGCTATTGCCAGGTACAAGACCAATATCCAAGAGACCCTATCAGATGCCCGCAAATGATCTGGAAGAAATTAAGAAACAGATCAAGGAGTTATTGGAGAAAGGATACATTCGAAGAAGTTCATCACCTTGGGGAGCCCCAGTACTTTTGGTTGAGAAGAAGGATAAATCCCTGAGGATGGTTGTTGATTATCGAGCATTAAATGAAGTGACTATTAAGAACAAGTACCCACTGCCGATGATCAACGATCTGTTTGATCAGTTGCAAGGAGCTAAAGTGTTTTCGAAGATCGATTTGCGATCGGGGTATCATCAGTTGAAGATACGAGAGAAGGATATACCGAAGACAGCGTTCACAACACGATATGGATTATACGAGTACACGGTCATGTCATTTGGACTGACTAACGCCCCTGCCTATTTCATGAGCATGATGAACAAGGTGTTCATGGAGTATTTGGACAAGTTTGTTGTGGTGTTTATTGATGATATTATGGTATACTTGAAGAACGAGGAGGAGCACAAGGAGCATTTGCGCTTAGTTCTTGAGAAACTCAGGGAACACCAGTTGTATGCTAAGTTTAGCAAATGCGAATTTTAGTTGAAGGAAGTCGGGTTCCTTGGACATGTTATATCAGGAGAAGGTATAGCAGTAGACCCCAGCAAAATTTAGTCAGTCACTGAATGGTTGGCACCCACTTTAGTTAGCGAGATCCGTAGTTTTCTTGGACTCGCAGGATACTACCGGAGATTCATTGAGAATTTTTCCAAGATTGCAAAGCCAATGACTGAACTGTTAAAGAAGGATACTAAGTTTAAATGGACAGAAGATTGCGAGGCAAGTTTCTAGGAGTTGAAGAAACGTTTGACTACAACGCCAGTGCTAACACTTCCAGATATACATAAGGAGTTCCAAGTGTACTGCGATGCCTCACGCTTAGGACTTGGATGTGTGCTTATGCAGGACGGGAGAGTTGTTTCGTATGCCTCATGACAACTAAAACCTCATGAGTTGAACTATGCCACGCATGATTTGGAGTTAGCAACCGTAGTGCATGCATTGAAGATGTGGAGACATTACCTTATTGGAAACCGTTGTGATGTGTACACGGACCATAAGAGTTTGAAGTACATTTTCACCCAAAAGGAGCTGAACCTTCAACAGAGGAGATGGTTGGAGCTTATAAAGGATTATGACATGAAGCTACACTATCATCCAGGAAAGGCCAATGTCGTAGCAGACGCTTTGAGCCGGAAGAGTTATGCTAATATCCTTGAAAGCAAGGGAATGCCGAAGGAATTAGCAGAGGACATCATGGAACTTCGATTGGAGATTGTTCCTAGAGGATTTATTGCAACAATGCAGGTCCAGTCGACATTGCTGGACAAGATTCGGGAAGCTCAGAAGGAGGACAAGGAGATTGCTGAGATAAAGGAGAAGATGGGCAAAGGAAAGGCCAAAGGTTTTCGTGAGGATGAGCATGATACCTTGTGGTTTGAGGACCAAGTTTATGTGCCCAATAACCAGGAGATCAGGAAGTTAATACTTCAATAGGCCCATGACTCACCATACTCGATACACCCCGGAAACACCAAGATGTATTTGGATTTGAAGGAATGTTTCTGGTGGACCAGTATGAAGAAGGATATTGCCGAGTATGTAGCCGTATGTGATGTATGTCAGCGCGTGAAGGCAGAGCATCAGAAGCCAGCAGGACTGTTACAGCCTATGCCGATACACGAATGGAAGTGGGATAAACTGGGCATGGACTTTATCACCGGATTGCCTAGGACCAAAGCGGGATATGATTCCATATGGGTAGTAGTTGATCGCTTGACCAAAGTAGCTCACTTCATCCCAGTGAAAACCACCTATACAAGTGCAAAGTTGGCCAAGATATATATGTCCAGGATTGTATGTCTGCATGGAGTTCCAAGGACCATCATATCAGATCGAGGAACACAGTTTACCTCAAAGTTTTCGCACCAGTTGCACCAGACTTTGGGAACGAGATTGAAGTTTAGTACAACATTTCACCCGCAGACGGATGGACAAACAGAGAGAGTCAACCAAATTCTGGAAGACATGTTGAGAGCCTGTGCGCTAGATTATGGATCTAGTTGGGATGAAAATTTGCCATACGCCAAGTTTTCATACAATAATAGCTATCAAGCCAGTTTGAAGATGGCACCGTTTGAAGCCCTGTATGGACGAAGGTGCAGAACACCGTTGATGTGGGATGAGGTACGAGACCGACGGTAGTTTGGACCAGACTTGATCAAAGAGTCTGAGGAGAAGGTTAAATTGATTCGTGACAGACTGAAGATTGCTCAGTCCAGGTAGAAGAGTTATGCTGACTCAAAATGCAAGGAGGTAACCTATGAAATTGGAGACCGAGCATATCTGCGAGTATCACCCTTGCGAGGAGTGAAACGTTTTGGAGTTAAGGGAAAGTTAGCTCCGAGATTTGTAGGACCGTATCGTATTTTGGAATGGATGGGAGAAGTTGCCTACAAGTTGGAGTTACCCGAGGGATTGTCAGGAGCTCATGACGTGTTTCACGTTTCACGGCTGAAAGAAGTGTCATGCTGAGATGGCCGATGTACCATTAAGAGATACAGTACCCTTGGAGGCAATTCAGTTGGACAGTGATTTTACTTACGAGGAAAAGCCAGTTAAGATTCTTGAATTTGCCAGTAGAGTCACCCGCAGTAAGGTTATCAAGTTTTGTAAAGTTCAGTGGAGCCACCATACCGAGGATGAAGCCACATGGGAACAAGAGGATGATCTTTGCAAATACCACCCACACCTATTTTCTAGCTAACCCAAATCTCGAGGGCGAGATTCATCTTAAGGGGGGTAGGTTTGTAACATCCCAAATTTTCAAATTTGGAATGTTATACATAGTCATCCATGCATATCATATTTTATTCGCATTTCGTCTCGCGATAATCAAAAATCCTAAGCAACTCAAGGACCCTCGGAGAGAGTTGGGGATTTCCCGGTTTTCAGATTTGATTTTTATCAAATTTTGAAACGAGAATTTTTGGTTTTAATTATTTTCTCTCCAAAAATATTTCATACTAACATATATGACAGGAGATAATATGACTTCTCCAAGATAATTGAAATATTGGAGGAAAAATATTAAAATCAAATATTTGTTTTATTTGGATTTTATTACAATTTTGTTTGCATTAGAAAAATTGCACGTTTTTCAAAATTGCATTTTAGGGCCAAGAAAATGTTCATCTCGTTCTCAATATTTTTATTTAGACGGTGAAAATTTATTTTGGCATTTTTAGATTTTTATTTATTTTTCTAGGATTTTATTTCGGTCGGCGAAATTATTTAAAAAAAAGTTCCCGCGCCCGATTGGGCCTAAGGCCCAGCCGAGCCAGGCCGGCCCAGCCGCCGCGGCCACTCGGACCGGAGTCCGAGTTGGACTCTGCCTCTGCCGCGCCTTGCCCCCTACTCCAAGTCGCCGCCCAACCCCATATACGCCGCCACCCCCGCCCCCAAACACCACCGCCACCGCCGCCAGCCCCGCCGCCGCAGCCACCGCAGCCCCGCGCCGCCGCCCTCGCGAGCCGCCGCCCCGCCCCTGCCTGCCTCACCAGAGCCCCCTCGCCGGAGGTAGCCACCGGACTCCGCCGCCGGTTTTTTTAAAACCGTTTGGTTTTTTTAGAAAACCCTAGATCCGTTTTTTTTCGGATTCGCCGGTTTTTCTCGGTTCTTCTAGTTAGCGGACGTTCGTCCGTACGTTCGTTTTAACGAACGGTTTTCGCCCATTAGTTACAGCTAACGAATGCTCGTTCGTTAGTCTGTTCGTGAGTTTTCTTTTATCGGATTTATTCCGTGATTTTTCTGATCGCAATTTCTGATCCGATCTTAGTTTATGTTTATCTTTTCGCTCGTTAGTCGGAATTAGGCGATTCAAGGGCCTAGAGTTTCGTCCCGAAACCCTCTTTCCGTTTAACCAACTCAAACAAGTTTTTGCTGCTGTAAAATTTTACCTAGTTTCAGATTAGTAAACGAAGCTTCTTTCTTTCGCCGTTTGAGTTTCGTTGCTTCGTTTGATTTGATTGTTTTTGTGAACCGGAGTTCTTAAATTGAAACTTCTGGTCAACCCTCTTTTAATTGAGTTTTGTTTGTACATAGTTGCTTGTTACTTATGTATGCTATTGTTTGCTTGCGATAGAACACCCGGAGTGTGAAGCGTGCTACTACGAGTCCCTAGGTTTCGCAGATCGTCAGCAAGGCAAGTAACACTTTGATCATACCCCTTTATCACCCAGTTTTTATGCATTAGTTCCAATCCTCAAACATTGCATGATTAGGATGTCATTAACTTGTGGGTTGGGAAGTAGTTGTTGAGGTAGAACCTATTGCCCTGTTACATTCAAACCCTTGGGAGTTACTCTACGCGTTGCTTATATTACTATGCTATGATATGCTCGTAGACGTGGTTTGGGTTTGAGTGAAATCCATGACAGATGTGAGCTTGTTAATTAATGGTTCAACTTAAGGTGGCAACTTAATCAAACAACTGGGTGGATTGAGGCACCTGGAGTACCCAGTGTTGCCTGTATTTTTTTGGAAATCCCGGAGTACCAGTGTGATCTTCCTATGGACCGCCACCCAAGCTCAAAGGGAACTGAGATGATTCATGATCCATGTGCAGCCACAAGCTATTATGGGCTCTAGCATAGTTGAGTAAGTTACGTGAAGCTCTTGAAGAGGCAGATCAACAGGTAGTGGGATGTAGGTTTGGTATGGTTTGTCCGGAGTAGAGAGTTAATGTTTCTGAAAGACTGTGTCTCGGTCATCCGTTTCTCAAACACCTTGTAGTGCAAGAAATCCAACAGAGGCGATCAAGTCTTGTGGGGAAAAGTGCGCAAACCTCTGCAGAGTGTACAATCTAATCATGGTTAGCCGTGTCCCCGGTTATGGACAAATTCTTGAGTATCTAGTACTTGGGTTATCACAAGTATCTCATCATGTTTAACTAATATTGTTGGGTTGTTAATCACTTTAATTGGGATTGAGTTGGAGGAACCTTCTCAATGTTGTTCAACTACCATGATAGTTAAATTAAAATCTATTCCTTTGTTGTAGGGAAAAATTGGCTTTTTGCAAAACTGTAACCATAGAGCTTTCCACCAGCCAAATATGCATGTAGTGATAGCATTATTCTGTTCTTGCTCTACTGTGTTACTTTGCCAGCATATTCCATGTGCTGACCCGTTTTCGGGCTGCAACATATTATGTTGCAGACTTTTCAGACGAGGAGTAAGGTTCGTTAGGTCGTTGCCGTGCAGCTCAGCTATGTTGTTGGAGTTGATGGACTCACTTTATCTTCCAAGCCTTCCGCTGTTATCGTATTAGATGGCCTTAAGCCATATTACTGTAATGAGTTCTCTCTTGAGACATTCGATGTAATAAGTGTGTGATTGCTACTCTGTTATAAATCCTTCGAGTACTATGTGTGTCAGCATTACCGATCCAGGGATGACACTGAAGCACAGAGACTTGACCATCTGAGGTCGGGTCGCTACATCTCTACTACTGAAGCTGAGTACATTGATCCTGCCTCGTGCTGTGCTCAATTGGTATGGATGAAGCAAACCCTCAAGGACTACGGCATCAATGTGAAGAATGCCACTCTACTGTGACAATGAGAGTGTCACCAAGATTGCTCATAACCTAGTTTAGCACTCAAAGACAAAGCACATTCAGATTTTTCATCATTTTCTTCGTGATCATGTGTTGAAGGGCGACATCTCTATCGAGCACGTGAAGACTGAAGAATAGCTAGCCGATATCTTCACAAAGCCCCTGGATGAGAAGAGATTTAGCAAGTTGCGGTGTGAGCTAAATATGTTAGAATCTCTGAATGTCCTTTGAAAAGGACACACATCCTAACCCTTTTGCAAAATTGATGACTTAGATGTGCAACACACGAAGTAACGTTTTTCTTCAATCAAGGAAGGCTAACCCTCTAAGTGTGAAGAAATTAACGAAGAATTTGATTCTCAGAGCCCTACAACAATTGTACGCGGTGTCTGAAATCATCATTCTTATATAGTGGGTCATGCCACCAATAGAAGTTGAATTTTTTTCCAATTTGAGTTTTTTTCTTCAGTTGAATTTCCTCAGTTGTTCAAATTCTTCACCTTTGCTTAGTCTTCTCTCTTTCCGTCATTGTTCTTCATTGACTATATATATATATATATTTGAGTTTGTAGACCTCTACAACATTCACTTATTTCTAAATCTTCAAGTTGCCTTTTCTACTAAGTGAATGTGATCGAACCCTTCCCCCCTCTATGCTAAACTCAACCCAATCTGTTCACAAATTCTTCATGTGTGTTCTATTTGAAACCCATTCAAAATCTTCACTGTGTCCTTGTCAGCTGAAGAATTTGTGAACGAAAACTTAAAATATTCTTCTCTAAATTTTCGGCTTTTGCCGCTCAAACTGGTTCACATCCCACGATAAGACGTATATATTCATGCACGATCTCACACGATCGCCACCGCTCTGTACGTGGGTGACACATGTTGCTACGATGAGAGGAGTCAGGGGCACGTTTGTCCAATTTCCTCGGGCAAGCAGTTTTTCACTTCGGCTATATATACCCCTCACCCTCCTGAGACTGCATTTACCCTGCTCGACCTCACTTCCCCTCGCTCAAGCTTCCAGACCTAGCGCCGACGCTACTTCCATCGTCGCCGGTGAGGAAGAGCTTCACTGCCTCGACCTCGTCACCGTCGTACTCGCGTCGGCCATGGATTTCTTCTCTCAGCCGCCGCCGTAGCTGTCTTCCTCTGCCAAGTTAGGGCGTGGAAGATCTGGACTGATGAACTTCCAAACTACTACTCCCAGTTCGTCGTGTTCTTCATCAAGGGTAATTAAAAGTTACTTTTACCGCCTTTGTTGATTCTGATAATTTCTACAAAATCTTCAAAAGGTGTTTATTCTTCAACTTCCACACTTTAAACACCTCACATAAGCATATTTTCTTGATCTGTTTCTCTGCAATATTTTTCTTCCAGATTCCTCAATTGTGTGGATTTCCAGTCTATACAACTTCGGAACCTAAGTCAAAGAACACTTAGTGAAATTCCTCAAGACACCTCTGGTCAAATTCCTGAAACATGTTCTTTATGCAAAAAAACTTCTGAGAACGCATGTGACCTCTCCAAATTCTTCGCATATATACTCTGTTCACAGGTACTCATGTCTGCTGCTGAATCACAAGGTTCTCATCAACTTAACTCATTTGCAGCGTTCCTCGAAGACAGATTGCATACCTCTTCAGAGAACTCAATTGTTTAAAATCCTTAGCTGAAGAAAATAGCTGACGGCAAGAAACCTCAGAAGGGAGGAAAGAAATTGGAAGTCAACACTGCCTTTGAAATCCCTGAAGACATCTATGCAGGGTATTGCACACCCCCTGAGGAAACAAAGAATGAGCGCAAAGTGCGCATTCAGAAGATTGAGAGGAGATGGGCAAGAGAATGGAGGGAATATCCCTATGTCACTCCCAAGTACATGAAGAAATTCGTTGTATGATAACCCACAAGTATAGGGGATCGCAATAGTTTTCGAGGGTAGAGTATTCAACCCAAATTTATTGATTCGACACAAGGGGAGACAAAGAATATTCTCAAGTATTAGCAGTTGAGTTGTCAATTCAACCACACCTAAAAGACTTAATATCTGCATCAAAGTATTTAGTAGCAAAGTAGTATGGAAGTAACGGTAACGGTGGCAAAATTAACTATAGTAGTTTTTGTAGCAATCGTAACAGTGGCAACGGAAAAGTAACTAAGCAAAGATCAATATGTGAAAAGCTCGTAGGCAACGGATCAATGATGGATAATTATGTCGGATGTGATTCCTCATGCAATAGTTATAACATAGGGTGACACATAACTAGTTCCAGTTCATCAATATAATGTAGGCATGTACTCCGAATATAGTCATACGTGCTTATGGAAAAGAACTTGCATGACATCTTTTGTCCTACCCTCCTGTGGCAGCGGGGGCCTATTGCAAACTAAGGGATATTAAGGCCTCCTTTTAATAGAGTACCGTACCAAAGCATTAACACTTAGTGAATACATGAACTCCTCAAACTACGGTCATCACCGGGAGTGGTCCCGATTATTATCACTTTGGGGTTGCCGGATCATAACACATAGTAGGTGACTATTGACTTGCAAGATAGGATCAAGAACTCACATATATTCATGAAAACATAATAGGTTCAGATCTGAAATCATGGCACTCGGGCCCTAGTGACAAGCATTAAGCATAGCAAAGTCATAGCAACATCAATCTTAGAACATAATGGATACTAGGGATCAAACCCTAACAAAACTAACTTGATTACATGGTAAATCTCATCCAACCCATCACCGTCCAGCAAGGCTACGATGAGATTACTCACGCACGGCGGTGAGCATCATGAAATTGGTGATGGAGGATGGTTGATGATGACGATGGCGACAGATTGCCCTCTCAGGACCCCCGAACAGACTCCAGATCAGCCCTCCCGAGGAAGATCAGGGCTTGGCGGCGGCTCCATATCGTAAAACGCGATGAATCCTTCTGCCTGATTTTCCCTCCTCAAAAGTGAATATATGGAGTTGGGGTTGAGGTCGGTGGAGTCCCAGGGGCCCCATGCTACCTCTTGAGCGCTGCGTTGGATTTCCCCGAAGAGGAAGGGATGATGCAGCAAAGTAGCGTAAGTATTTCCCTCAGTTTTGAGAACCAAGGTGTCAATCCAGTAGGAGGCTACGCTCGAGTCCCTCGTACCTACACAAAAACAATAGCTCAACGCAACCAATGCGCTTAGGGGTTGTCAATCCCTTCACGGTCACTTACGAAAGTGAGATCTGATAGAGATGATAAATAATATTTTTTTGGTATTTTTGGTATAGAGATGCAAAGTAAATAAAGTAAAAGCAAAGTAATAGTAAAGCAATAGTAAAGTGATGGAGATTGATATGATGAGAAAGAGACCCGGGGGCCATAGGTCTCACTAGTGGCTTCTCTCAAGAGGACAAGTATTCTACGGTGGGTGAACCAATTACTGTAGAGCAATTGACCGAATTGAGCATAGTTATGAGAATATCTAGGTATGATCATGTATATATGCATCACGTCCGAGACAAGTAGACCGAAATGATTCTGCATCTACTACTATTACTCCACTCATCGACCGCTATCCAGCATGCATCTAGAGTATTAAGTTAAAAACAGAGTAACGCCTTAAGCAAGATGACATGATGTAGAGGGATAGTTTCATGCAATATTATAAAACCCCATCTTGTTATCCTCGATGGCAACAATACAATACATGCCTTGCTGCCCCTTCTGTCACTGGGAAAGGACACCGCAAGATTGAACCCAAAGCTAAGCACTTCTTCCATGGCAAGAACAACCAATCTAGTAGGCCAAACCAAACTGATAATTCGAAGAGACTTGCAAAGATAACCAATCATACATAAAAGAATTCATAGAAGATTCAAATATTATTCATAGATAGACTTGATCATAAACCCACAATTCATCGGTCTCAACAAACACACCACAAAAAGAAGATTACATCGAATAGATCTCCACGAGAGAGGGGGAGAACATTGTATTGAGATCCAAAAAGAGAGAAGAAGCCATCTAGCTACTAGCTATGGACCCGTAGGTCTAAAGTAAACTACTCACACTTCATTGGAGGGGCTTGGATGATGATGTAGAAGCCCTCCGTGATCGATGCCACCTCCTGCGGAGCTCCGGAACAGGCCCCAAGATGGGATCTCATGGATACAGAAAGTTGTGGCGGTGGAATTAGATTTTTGGCTCCGTCCCTGATCGTTTGGGGGTACGTGGATATATATAGGAGGAAGAAGTACGTCGGTGGAGCTTCGAGGGGCCCACGAGGCAGGGGGCGCGCCCTAGGGGGGGCCCTACCCTCGTGAGCACCTCGTGGCTTTCTTGACGGAGGGTCCAAGTCTCCTGGATCTTATCTGATGAGAAAATCGCATTTCCGAAGGTTTCATTCCGTTTGGACTCCGTTTGATATTCCTTTTCTTCGAAACCCTAAAACAGGCAAAAAAACAGCAATTCTGGGCTGGGCCTCCGGTTAATAGGTTAGTCCCAAAAATAATATAGAAGTGGAAAATAAAGCCCAATAATGTCAAAAACAGTAGATAATATAGCATGGAGCAATCAAAAATTATAGATACGTTGGAGACGTATCAGCCCACGAGGCAGGGGGGACGTCCCGGGGGGGGCACCCTCGTGGACAGGGTGTGGGCCCCCTGATGCTGATTCTTTCGCCAGTATTTTTCATTAATTCCAAAATGTGTCTCCATGGATTTTCAGGTCATTTCAAGAACTTTTATTTCTGCACAAGAATAACACCATGGCAGTTCTGCTGAAAATAGCGTCAGTCCGGGTTAGTTCCATTCAAATAATGCAAGTTAGAGTCCAAAACAAGGGCAAACGTGTTTAGAAAAGTAGATACGTTGGAGACATATCAACTGCCCCAAGCTTAAACCTTTGCTTGTCCTCAAGCAATTCAGTTGACAAACTAAAAGTGATAAACAAAAACTTTTACAAACTCTATTTGATCTTGTTGTTGCAAATATGTAAAGCCAACACTCAAGTTTTCAGGAAATATTACGAACTAGCCATATTCACAATAACATTTAGGTCTCATGTTTACTCATATCAATGGCATAATCAACTAGCGAGCAATAATAATAAATCTCGGATGCCAACACTTTCTCAAAAAAATCATAACATGATATAACAAGATGGTATCTCTCTAGCCCTTTCTGAGACTACAAAACATAAATGCAGAGCACCCCTGAAGATCAAGGACCGACTAGACATTGTAATTCATGGTAAAAGAGGTCCAGTCACAATCATACTCAATGTAAATTAATAGCAATGCATGCGAATGACAGCCGTGTTCTCCAACTGGTGCTTTTTAATAAGAGGATGATGACTCAACATAAAAGTAAATAGATAGGCCCTTCGCAGAGGGAATCAGGGATATGCAGAGGTGCCAGAGCTCGAGTTTTCAAACAAAGATAAATAATATATTGAGTGGCATACTTTCATTGTCAACATAACAACCAAGAGATTTCGATATCTTCCATGCTACACACATTATAGGCAGTTCCCAAACAGAATGGTAAAGTTTATACTCCCCCACCACCAACAAACATCAATCCATGGCTTGTCCGAAACAACGGGTGCTGTCCAACTAACAACAATCCTCGGGGAGTTTTGTTTGCAATTATTTTGATTTGATTTGAGCATGGGATAGGGCATCCCGGTTACCGGCCATTTTCTCGTGAATGATGAGCGGAGTCCACTCATCGTGAGAATAACCCACCTAGCATGGAAGATATAGACAACCCTAGTTGATACATGAGCTATTCGAGCATACAAAACAGAATTTAATTTGAAGGTTTAGAGTTTGGCACATACAAATTTACTTGGAACGGCAGGTAAATACCGCATATACGAAGGTATGGTGGACTCATATGGAATAACTTTGGGGTTTATCGAAGTGGATGCACAAGCAGTATTCCCTCTTAGTACAAGTGAAGCCTAGAAAGAGACTGGGAAGCGACCAACTAGAGAGCAACAACTGTCATGAACATGCATTAAGATTAATCAACAATGAGTGCAAGCATGAGTAGGATATAAATTACCATGAACATAAATATCATGGAGGCTATGTTGATTTTGTTTCATCTACATGCGTGAACATGTGCCAAGTCAAGCCACTTGAATCGTTCAACGGAGGATACCACCCTATGATACCACGTCACAACCATTTTAATATCATGTTGGCACACAAGGTAAACCATTATAAACTCCTAGATAATTAAGCATGGCATGGGCAACTATAATGTCTAATTGTCATTGCAAACATGTTTCATTCATAATAGGCTGAATCAGGAACGATGAACTAATCATATTTACAAAACAATATAGGTCAAGTTCATACCAGCTTCTCTCATCTCATTCAGTCCATCATATATCATCATTATTGCCTTTCACTTGCACGACCGAACAATGTGGATAATAATAGTGCATGTGCATTGGACTAAGCTGGAATCTGCAAGCATTTTATACAAGGGAGCAGACAAGGTAACATGGGCTCTTGGTTAAATCAACAATAATGCATATGAGAGCCACTCAACATTTTCATCATGGTCTTCTCCTCTCGACCCCCAAAGAATAAGAAAAGATATAAAACTATTTACACGGGAAAGTTCCCAACAAGCAAAAGAAGAACGAGAAATCTTTTTGGGTTTTCTTTTAATTATTACTACTACATGCATGGAAAGTAAACTAGCGAAAAGCTACAACTAACCTTTTTGGTTTTTCTTAAGGTTTTTCAAACACACAAGAAGAAGGCTTAGAAAAGAAAATAAACTAGCATGGATAGTATAATGAAAAAGTATGAGCACCGACAACTAGAATGAGTGTGTGAACATGAATGTAATGTTGGTGAGGAATACGTACTCCCCCAAGCTTTGGCTTTTGGCCTAAGCTGGTCTATGCCCACGGATCGAAGCTGCTCTCTCTGGTGTACTGAGGAGGGTCCTCAGGGTGCCACTGGTTGGCGATCTCCCCCAGATCCCACTGATAAACAGACTGTCGATAAGGGTCAGGCTCTGGGACTTGTGTCAGCCTCCAGTATGCATAAATGGCCTCGGGTAAGATGAGATACGTGCCTGAAAGTATGTTAAACAAAGAGGGTGCAGGCAAGGTAATAGTCTCATAGTGAGTTTTATCAAATATCAAATTATACTTATGCATCTTCTTATTTTTAACAATAAATTCATGTGCTACCATACACTTATAATCTAGAAAAATAGGGACCGGCAACTTTCCCTCTTTCTCATAATGCCTAATGGGTATCTCAAAGTGTTTAGCAAGGTGTGAAGCAAAGATGCCTCCGAAGATGGGGCCCTTTGTATGGTTCAAACTTAATCGTTTAGCAATACTAGAGCCTAAGATGAAAGTTGTATCACAAAACAAAGCATGGCACAAAATGACAAGATCAGGAGCACTAAGATTTCCACTGTTCCCGCGACCAATTAAGCATCTACTAGCAAATATCACAAAGTAACGCAGAACAGGAAAATGTATACTAGTAATTCTTGCATCGGAAACTTTCCTCGTTTCCCCTACAACAATTCTATCAATAAATCCATCCACGTCACTATGATGTGGTTCCTCGAAGCTGCCCACAAGGGGTATCTTGCAGACCCGACAAAAATCATGGAGTGACATCTCCTTAACCTCATCATATAAGTGAAACTCCACTAAAGGTGGTGATTTCTTAGCATGGAAATAAAATTTTTGCACGAAAATATTAGTGAGTAGGAGATAATGTTCGCCCTGGTCGTGGAGGAAGTCAGTGAGGCCTGCATTCTCAGCCAAGTAATAAAAGTCATCGTAAATTCCGGCGGCTCTCAAGAACACATCACAAGGCCATTCGCATGACCGAACCTCTGCAGTGCGAGGAAGATTGTATTTGGGCTTTTTATTCTCCTCATTTTGCTTATCCTTCGAGCTTCGGCTCGAAGAGCCCCTCAACAATCTCTTTATCATTTTCTTCCTCTGGAAAATTTCTGAAATTTTTTAGTGACTCAAAATAAAAGTGAATCAAACTCAACGAGATTGATAGCAACTACTACCATAGGTTCCTAGAGGCTATATCATGCATTAAAACTACTTTGGACCATATAAATTTGACATGCAAGCTCAAGAACAGGGTCACCTTAGCAGTAAAAATTTGCAATAAATAAATCACTAGAAAAAAAATAATTGGACCATTGGAGGAGTCACATACCGAAGAACAATCCCCCAAATCAGTTTTGTGAATGGAGCTTTGAGCAAGGAGATCGAAAATGGCAGCAAGATGAGCTAGAACACGGGTTTGAGCTATGGGATGATTTTTTCTGGAGGAAGACGAAGTGAGTGGGTGCTGGAGTAAGTGCAGGGGGTCCACGTGGGGCCCACGAGGCAGGGGCGTGCCCCAGGGGGGTGGGCGCGCTCTATGCCCTCGTGGACAAATGGTGGGCCCCCTGGTGTGTTCTCAGTGCTAGAAATTCTTAAATATTCTACAAAAACCAATATTTCATTTTCAGGACATTGGAGAACTTTTATTTTCGGGGTATTTTTATTGCAAGGATAATTCAGAAAATAGACAGAAAATACTATTTTTGCTTTATTTAATCTAAATAGCAGAAAGTAAAAGGAGGGTACAGAGAGTTTGTGCTTTCTAACTTCATCCATCTCGTGCTCATCAAAAGGAATCCACTAACAAGGTTGATCAAGTCTTGTTAACAAACTCTTTCCGAATAACATGAAACCGGAGAATTTTCGAATAACACTAGGTTACCTCAACGGGGATATGCATGTCCCCAACAATAAGAATATCATATTTCTTATTCATAGTAGGAAGAGGGACTTCAAAACCTCCAATAGTAATCATTGAGATTTTTCCAATAGAATTGATACTGTGGACTTGAGGTTGTTTCCTTGGAAAGTGTACCATATGCTCATTACCATTAACATGAAAAGTGATATTGCCTTTTTTGCAATCAATAACAGCCCCTGCAGTATTCAAAAAGGGTCTACCAAGGATAATCAACATATTATCGTCCTCGGGAATATCAAGAATAACAAAGTCCGTTAAAATAGTAACGTTTGCAACCACAACAGGCACATCCTCACAGATACCGACATGTATAGCAGTTGATTTATCGACCATTTGCAAAGATATTTCAGTAGGTGTCAACTTATTCAAATCAAGTCTACGATATAAAGAGAGAGGCATAACACTAACACCGGCTCCAATATCACATAAAGTAGTTTTAATATAGTTTCTTTTAATGGAGCATGGTATAGTTGGTACTCCGTGATGTCCTAGTTTCTTTGGTATTCCACCTTTAAAAGTATAATTGGCAATCATGGTGGAAATTTCAGCTTCCGGTATCTTTCTTTTATTTGTAACAATATCTTTCATATACTTAGCATAAGGATTCATTTTAAGCATATTAGTCAAACACATACGCAAAAATATAGGTCTAATCATTTCAGCAAAGCGCTCAAAATCCTCATCATCCTTTTTCTTGGATGGTTTAGGAGGAAACGGCATGGGTTTTTGAACACATGGTTCTGTTTCTTTACCGTGCTTCCTAGAAACGAAGTCTCTCTTATCATAACGTTGGTTCTTTGATTGTGGGTTATCAAGATCAACAACAGGTTCAATCCCTACATCATATTGCTAGGTTGAGCATCAACATGAACATCATCATTATCACTAGGTTCATGTTCATTACCAAATTGTGTTTCAGCATTAGAAATAGAAATATCATCGGGATTCTCAGGTGTGTCAACAGCAGGTTCACTAGAAGCATGCAAAGTCCTATCATTTTTGTTTTTCTTCTTCTTAGAAGGACTAGGTGCATCAACATTAGTTCTCTGAGAATCTTGCTCAACGCTCTTAGGGTGGCCCTCATGATACAAAGGTTCCCGAGTCATTTTACCCCTTCTAGTCATAACTCTAACAACATTATAATTTTTCTTATTATTTAATTCATTAAGCAAATCATCTTGTGCTTTAAGCACTTGTTCTACCTGAGTGGTAACCATAGAAGCATGTTTACTAATAAGTTTAAGGTCACCTTTAACTCTATACATATAATCACTCAAGTGTTCAACCATATAAGCATTAGTTTCAATCGTCTACCAACATAAGCATTGAAGTTTTCTTGTTTAACAATAAAATTATCAAACTCGTCCAAACATTGGCTAGCAGACTTATTACGAGGTATATCATCTTCATCAAATCTATAGAGATAATTTACCTTTACTACCTGTGCCGGGTTATTAAGACCATGTATTTCTTCAATAGGTGGTAAATTCTTAACATCTTCAGCTTTAATACCCTTTTCTTTCATAGATTTCTTTGCCTCTTGCATATCTTCAGGACTGAGAAATAGAATAGCCCTTTTCTTCGGAGTTGGCTTAGGAGTTGGTTCAGGAAGTGTCCAATCATTATCATTACTCAATATATTATTCAATAGCAATTCAGCTTGCTCAACAGTTCTTTCCCCGAAAACACAACCAGCGCAACTATCCAGGTGGTCTCTGGAAGCATCGGTTAGTCCATTATAAAAGATATCAAGTATTTCATTTTTCTTGAGAGGATGATCAGGCAAAGCATTAAGTAATCGGAGAAGCCTCCCCCAAGCTTGTGGGAGACTCTCTTCTTCAATTTGAATAAAATTATATATTTCCCTTAAGGCAGCTCGTTTCTTATGAGCGGGGAATATTTAGCAAAGAAGTAATAAATCATATCCTGGGGACTATGCACACAACCAAGAGCAAGAGAATTAAACCATGTTTTAGCATCACCCTTTAATGAGAATGGAAATAACTTAAGGATATAGTAGTAATGAATTTTTTCCTCATGAGTGAATAGGGTGGCTATATTATTCAATTTAGTAAGATGTGCCACAACAGTTTCAGATTGATAGCCATAAAAAGGATCAGATTCAACCAAAGTAATTAACTCAGGATCGACAGAGAAATCATAATCCTTATCAAAAATACAGATAGGTGAAGTAGCAAAAGCAGGGTCATATTTCATTCTAGCATTCAAAGACTTTTCTTTCACCTTAGCTAACAGTTTCTTAAGATCATATCTATCTTTGCAAGCAAAAAGGTCTCTAGCAGTTTCTTCATCCATAACATAACCCTCAGGCACATCAGGAAATTCATATCTAGGGGAAGAATCTTCATCATCACTTTCATCAATATTATCTGTTTCAATAATTTCATTTTGTCTAACCCTAGCAAGTTGTTCATCAAGAAATTCACCTAATGGCATGATATTATCAAGCATATAAGTAGTTTCATCATAAGCATCATGCATAGCAGAAGTGGCATCATCAAGAACATGCGACATATCAGAATCAATAACAGGTGTAGGTGTCGCAAATTTACTCATAACAGAAGGTGAATCAAGTGTAGAGCTGGATGGCAGTTCCTTACCCCCCTTTGTAGTTGAGGGGAAAATCTTGGTTCTTTCATCTTTCAAGTTCCTCATAGTGATCAACATATATAAATCCCAAGTGACTCAGAGAATAGAGCTATGCTCCCCGGCAACAGCGCCAGATAATACTCTTGATAACCCACAAGTATAGGGGATCGCAACAGTTTTTGAGGGTAGAGTATTAAACCCAAATTTATTGATTCGACACTAGGGGATCCAAAGAATATTCTCAAGTATTAGCAGTTGAGTTGTCAATTCAACCACACCTGAAAGACTTAATATCTGTAGCAAAGTATTTAGTAGCAAAGTAGTATGGAAGTAACGGTAACGGTGGCAAAAGTAACAGTAGTAGTTTTTGTAGCAATCGTAACAGTGGCAACGGAAAAGTAACTAAGCAAAGATCAATATGTGAAAAGCTCGTAGGCAATGCATCAATGATGGATAATTATGTCGGATGCAATTCCTCATGCAACAGTTATAACATAGGGTGACACTGAACTAGCTCCAGTTCATCAATGTAATGTAGGCATGTACTCCGAATATAGTCATACGTGCTTATGGAAAAGAACTTGCATGACATCTTTTGTCCTACCCTCCCGTGGCAGCGGGGTCCTATTGGAAACTAAGGGATATTAAGGCCTCCTTTTAATAGAGTACCGGACCAAAGCATTAACACTTAGTGAATACATGAACTCCTCAAACTACGGTCATCACCGGGAGTGGTCCCGATTATTGTCACTTCGGGGTTGCCGGATCATAACACATAGTAGGTGACTATTGACTTGCAAGATAGGATCAAGAATCCACATATATTCATGAAAACATAATAGGTTCAGATCTGAAATCATGGCACTCGGGCCCTAGTGACAAGCATTAAGCATAGCAAAGTCATAACAACATCAATCTTAGAACATAATGGATACTAGGGATCAAACCCTAACAAAACTAACTCGATTACAGGGTAAATCTCATCCAACCCATCACCGTCCAGCAAGCCTACGATGAGATTACTCATGCACAGCGGTGAGCATCATGAAATTGGTGATAGAGGATGGTTGATGATGACGATGGCGACGGATTCCCCTCTCCGGAGCCCCGAACGGACTCCAGATTAGCCCTCCCAAGGAAATTAGGGCTTAGCGGCGGCTCTGTATTGTAAAACGCGATGAATCCTTCTCCCTGATTTTTCCCTCTGTGAAAGTGAATATATGGAATTGGGGTTGAGGTCGGTGGAGTCTCAGGGGGCCCACGAGGCAGGGGGCGTGCCCCAGGGGGGCGCCCTGCACCCTCATGGACAGGGTGTGGGCCCCCTGATGCTGATTCTTTCGCCAGTATTTTTCATTAATTCCAAAACGTGTCTCCATGGATTTTCAGGTCATTCTGAGAACTTTTATTGCTGCACAAAAATAACACCATGGCAGTTCTACTGAAAACAACGTCAGTCCGGGTTAGTTCCATTCAAATCATGCAAGTTAGGGCAAAAGTGTTTGGAAAAGTAGATACGTTGGAGACGTATCACTGTACACCCTCCATGCCCAAGACCTCCACTGGCACCTGGTCAAGAAGCTGACCCCTCTAGCATCAGAAGAGGTGAGGAATTTCCTACTGGATGGGCCAAGCGACAAGCTAAACTGGCCAAAGTGGCCAAAGATGCAGCGAGGAAATTCAATGAAGACATTGCTGCTACTGCTGCTGCTGAGGCCTCTGCTAGCAAGCCCAGGAAGGCTATGGCCAAGAAGCTAGCTCACAAACCACCAAGTTCATCAGCAATGCCCTCACGGCCCAGCTCGTCTAAGCCCTCACGATAACTTCCTCAAGCTGCTCCAGGTCCTCCAGGTGTAAAGCCCTTAGTTTCTCTGACCAAGTCCTCGGCACCTGTGCATCTCGCCTCTTGCCAAAGGACCATAGGCATCTCAATTACCTCAGGAGCCTCTGCAAGTTCTTCAGCTCCTCCACAGTCCTCAACAGGCCCAACCTTGCTGAAGACCAAGGCCACTGCTGGACAAGGCTCTAGACCAAGTCCTCACAAGAAGCAAGTTGCCTTTCATGTGTCGTCCAGTGAAGACAAAACTGATGATGAAGAACTCGCTAAAATCATCAGAGATAGACAGCAAAGGGCCGCTAGAGCCAAAGGCACATATGTGCCTCTTCTGTTGGATCCCAAGCTGATCCTTGATTTCATTGATCTCTGGCACAAGGACCCCAACACACCTATGCCTGACTTCAAGCTCACTCCTGGCCAAAGTCACATGCTGACCGCATCATAGGCGAAGAAAAATGGAAATTCGAGAAGGCTAGGAAGCTCAAGAAGGCTCAGTACAAGTAAGAGCATTTTTGAAGAAAAATGTTGTCAAAATGACAACTGATGAACTTGTGACTATGCAAGCTGAGATCAAGGCACTCAGTGATGAATTTGACGTCTACCGTGCAGATTGGTTGGGAGCCAAAGTCAGATTTGTCAACATGGCGAAGGGATTCACCTCAAATGTTGCAGCCCCACCACACCATGAATCTCCACAGGCTGAAGCATCTGCCCAGCTAACTAAAGAACATGCCAGCACCACTAATGAAAATCAGGCTGCTGATGAAAATGAAAGTACCATGGTTGATGAAGCTATTCCAGTCGCTCATGAAATTGCCAGGGCAACCTCTAGTGTTGTGCCTGAAGAACAAGCCACGCCAGCTGAAGCATCTGTCACTGCGCCTGAATACACTGAACAAGCCAGGGCAACTGCATCAGTTGCGCCTGAGGTAAATGAACCAACTTCCTCTGCTCCTCCTGCACCAACGCCAAGTCCTGTTCTTCCTTCTGCATGAGAAGTGAAGAAAACCAAAGATGCGGAGCGAGCAGCAGTGAAGAAAAGGAAAGCATCTGCTGCCTCAGAGTCTTTAGCACTAAAGAAAGTGAAGACTTTGACGAGCTCTTTTGAAAATCCAATTGATGTTGTTCCAGTCTCAAGCATGCCATCAAAGGAGATCGTTCCTTTTGGTGAGGATTATGAAATCCCTAGTGGATCAGATGAAGAAAATCCTTCTGCTGCTTCGACAGAGCAGTTGGATGAGGAAACTGAAGTGGACAACATTGCGTTTACTCCATTGGTATCATCGCCCATGCCGCAGTTCACAGCTGAAGAGGCGGGTGTTGAGGAAATTGAGGAAGAAGATGAAGACATGGACATTGGGTGCTCCACTCCAATTCTGAATGATGACTACTGGGGAAGTCATCACCCAATTCACCACTATTCACTCCTTTGCAACAAATTCCTCAGTCTCCGGTTCAGACTGAAGAAATTCATACAGGGTCTGATGAACCTCAAGCTTCACTAATCACCATTCATGAAGAAATTCCAGCCACTAGTACTGATGCTCATGCTGCTGAAGAAATGGAGACCCAGGCTGCCACTAAAGATATTGCTACTGAAATTCCTCAGCCTGCGGCTCCTGAGTCTGTGATTCCTGAGGCTGTGAAGACATTGACTGATACTCCTCAGCCCAAGCCGAAGAATCCATTCTCAAAGAAATAGAAGTTCAAAGCTGATGACTTCTTTCATGAGCATGTATTCTTCACTGATTACACCCCTTATGACTCTGCTCGTCTTTGAAGGAAGCAATTCTGGACTGCAAGTCAGATGAATTTCTATTCTTCTCTACTTTCGACAAAAACAAGATCTTCGACCATGAGCATATTCCTCATGTTGATATGGATTCGCTGCCCTGCTTCACCCCAGTTCTTAGTGTTCTTCATGATGTTGGGTTGCTCAACTTCTGCATCGACATTGTTGACTGGAACGAAGAGCTAATTCTTCAGTTCTATGCTACGTTGCACATCACCGACAATGCTGAAGATGTGAACTCTTGGGTGTTGGACTGGATGACTGAGAACACTCACTTCAAAGCACCGACATCTGAATTACTTCATGCCCTGCCAGTTAGTCCTCCCCTTGAAGGTGTGCAGCTCGTCTACCATGAAACTGAACTATCTGATCATTACATGCAAGTGTTGATGAAGCCTCTGAAGCCTGGTCAAGCCCCAAGAACCGAATTCCTCATGAAGGAATTGCTCTTTGTGCCAAGAACTGTCTGCAGAATTTTGACCAAGACCCTCAGTCCAATCAAAGGCCATGACTCTAATGAAGAAGAGGTTGTTGGCATCATGAAGAATCTGCTATCCAACATCATCCATGGAGTTCCAATCAACTACCATGATTTCTTCATGAGGACTATGGCAAATGTTGCACTGTCACCTTTTGAGTTGAAGCCTTACGCTCCTTTGATTATGAGATTCCTCATATCAAGGTCTTCAATCAATTACAAGGCTGACTTTCAAAATCATCTCAGCTACTTGCCTCCCATTGAAGTCTTCAAATGACCTATTTCCTCATTTGATGAGAAGGGCAATGCTGCTATTATTGATGAAGGCACTCGTCTATTGGATGGCCAGTTTCGCAAAGCTACTTCCTACTCCACCAATGATGACTCTACCACTCATGACTCTGTCGCTAATGCTTCAAAGCCAAATCCTCAAGCCACTGCTCCAAGGGTGCTGACTGATCATGAGCTTCTCCTTAGTCTTCACCAAAAGGTTGATCGCAACCACAAATGGGTCAAATGATAGTTTGGTTCACTTCTTCAGAACATGACAATCACACATAATTCTTTGATGAAGAACCATTACTATCCGCATGAAGTATTTGATCACACATGGGCTGTTCTGTCTCATCTCTACGGTGAAGAAGATCTTAAGCAGATGGGCTTCAAGGAGAACTTTGAATGGTCTCAGCCACCTTCAAAGAAATTCAAGAAGGTCAAAGTTCCTCACTTGGTGGCCAGCTCCTATTCTTCATCGTGCGAGACTGATGAAAGTGAAGACTTGGACGACAGTAGGGTAGGCCCTACATCAACAAATGACCTCAACAACGCTGGCGCTCCTCCATCGACTTTGTGATGATATTCTTCAGGGCCGTTAGTCCTCATTTTTCACCCCTTTTGGTCATTCGATGACAAAGGGGGAGAAATTTGAGTTAGTCTTCAAGTGGGTCTATCTATATGGGCATTTTTTTGCTAAGTTACAACTCTCGTTCTTTTGAAAACCTTGTTGGATCGAGTTGTAATCTTAACTCTGATGGTGGTCTGATACTTTCGCTATGTTCTTTTGCATGCTATTTCCTCATATATGTTAATGCACGCATGCTGAATTACATCAGTCACCATATTTCATCATGCTTTTCTAATTCTTCATATCACATGTTAAATGCGCATATGAATTACAAGATATAGGGGGAGATCTCCATGTTTCTACTCTTCAATGTACATTGCTTCTCAAAAGCAATTATCTCATATATGCACATATTCAGGGGGAGTTCTTCTATATCTTGCAATCAAATTCCTCAATATCAGTATTTACTCTTCATATCTTTATCCCCATTGAAAACTTAACCTATATTGTCATCAATCACCAAAAAGGGGGAGATTGTACGTGCATCTAGTGCCCCTTAGTGATTTTGGTGTATTGAAGACTTATAGGTTAAGGGACTAATGCGTTTGTGAGTGTACACAGGTCTATAAGTCTATGAGCAGTTTGATATTTACAGAGAAAGTTGACCCCTAAAATGAATATCCTCAACTGAAGACTTTGGCTTTTTGAAGACTTTAAAAGTGAAGAAATTGGTGTGATCCTGAAGACTTGATATTCACGAGTCCTTGTTGAGTTTTGTGTGGATGAAGCTTTTGAGATTTAGGAAGACCATGATATGAGAGGAATTAAGGAGACACAAAAGCTCAAGCTTGGGGATGCCCAAGGTTTCCCAAGATAATATTTCAAGAAGTCTCAAGCATCTAAGCTTGGGGATGCCCCGGTTGGCATCCCACCTTTCTTCTTCAACAACTATCGGTTAGTTTTGGCTGATCCTAAGTTTTTGCTTCTTAACATGATGTTTGCCAATATTAGAATGTCATTTTACTTTGTTTTGATTGCTGTTTGAATAAAATATCAAGATCTGAAATTCTTAAATGAGAGAGAGTCTTCACATAGCTACATAATTATTTAGCTACTCATTGATCTTCACTTATATCTTTTTGGAGTAGTTTGTCATTCACTCGTGTGCCTCACTTATATCCTATGAGTAAATGGTTGAATGATTTGAATGTCATAAATCTGAAATTATATATGTTTCATATGCTTATCCCATGGGGAGTAATGACTTTACATATAAGAAGTAGAGGTGGTAAATTTATTTAAGGTTAGCAAACATTGTATTGGTCACTTGAACAATTCATGAAAGAATACTGAAGGAAGAGAGATTTCACATATAAATATATTATCTTGGACATCTTTGGTAATTGTGAGCACTCATTAAAATATGACATGCTAAAAGGTTGATGTTGGACAAGGAAGACAACGTAATGGGTTATGTTTTCTTATATTCGAAATGAAGTATATTGTCATGGATCGCCCAACACGTTGAGCTTGCATTCCCTCCTCATGCTAGCCAAATTCTTTGCACCAAGTAGAAATACTACTTGTGCTTCCAAACATCCCTTAAACCAGTATTGCCATGAGAGTCCACTGTACCAACCTATGGATTGAGCAAGATCCTTCAAGTAAGTTGTCATCGGTGCATGCAATAAAAATTGCTCTCTAAATATGTATGATCTTTTAGTGTGGAGAAAATAGGCTTTATACGATCTTGTGATATGGAAGCAATAAAAGCAACGGACTGCATAATAAAGGTCCCTATCACAAGTGGCAATATAAAGTGACGTTCCCTCGCATTAAGATTTTGTGCATCCAACTATAAAAGCGCATGGCAACCTCTGCTTCCCTCTGCGAAGGGCCTATCTTTTATTATTGTCTTTTACCTTATGCAATAGTCATGGTGATCTCCACCTTTCCTTTTTTCATTTTATCCTTTGGCAAGCACCTTGTGTTGGAAAGATTCTGATATATATATACATATATATATATATCCAATTGGATGTAAGGCATCATGAACTATTATTGTTGACATTACCCTTGAGGTAAAAGGTTGGGAGGCGAATCTATAAGCCCCTATCTTTCTCTGTGTCTGATTAAAACTTTGAACCCATAAATATCGCGTGGGTGTTAGCAATTGTGAAAGACTAAATGATAGTTGAGTATGTGGAGTTTGCTAAATCAAAGCTCAGACGTGGACTCTTCCTGAAAATAAGATGAATTGTAATTGTTTGATGACTAATAACACAGTTTGTTAGTTTTCAAGAAAGTTTATGATCTATACTTTAACATGTGAATAGCTTGTTACTTGATCATGAGAAGCTTTATGAGATGAAGTACTGTTATGATATATATAATGATGCTAGAAAAGGTGATTGAAATTATCATTGATCAAACTTGTGCACCTGCTAGCATTCACACTTCATAAATTATTTCTTTTATCATTTACCTACTCGAGGGTGAGCAGGAATTAAGCTTGGGGATGCTGATACGTCTCCAACGATCTATAATTTATGAAGTATTCATGCTATTACATTATCTGTTTTGGATGTTTATGGGCTTTACTAAACACTTTTATATTATTTTTGGGACTAACCTATTAACCTAGAGCCCAGTGCCAGTTTCTATTTTTTTCCCTTGTTTTAGAGTATCACAGAAAAGGAAAATCAAACGGAGTCCAATTGACCTGAAACTTCACGGAACTTATTTTTGGACCAGAAGAAGCCCACGGAGTATCGAAGATGGACTAGGAGAGTCCCGGGATGCCCACGAGGGTGGGGGGCGCACCCACCCCCCTGGGCGCGCTCCCCTGCCTCGTGGACAGCCCAGAGATCCATCGACGTACTTCTTCCACCTATATATATCCATATACCCTAAAAACTTCGGAGAGCCGAATAGATCGGGAGTTCCGCCGCCAGAAGCCTCCGTAGCCACCGAAAACCAATATAGACCCGTTCCGGCACCCTGCCAGAGGGGGAATCCCTCTCCGATGGCCATCTTCATCATCTCGGTGCTCTCCATGACGAGGAGGGCGTAGTTCTCCCTCGGGGCTGAGGGTATGTACCGGTAGCTATGTGTTTGATCTCTCTCTCTCTCTCGTTTTCTTGAGGTGATACGATCTTGATGTATCACGAGCTTTGCTATTATATTTGGATCTTATGATTCTTCTCCCCCTCTACTCTCGTGTAATGGATTGAGTTCTCCCTTTGAAGTTATCTTATCGGATTGAGTCTTTAAGGATTTGCGAACACTTGATGTATGTCTTGCGTGGGATACCCATGGTGACAATGGGGTATTCTATTGATCCACCTGATGTATTTTTTGGTGATCAACTTGCGGGTTCCTCCCATGAACCTATGCATAGGGGTTGGCACACGTTTTCGTCATTACTCTCTGGTAGAAACTTTGGGGCACTCTTTGAAGTACTTTGTGTTGGTTTGAATAGATGAATCTGAGATTGTGTGATGCATATCGTATAATCATACCCACGGATACTTGAGGTGACATTGGAGTATCTAGGTAACATTAGGGTTTTGGTTGGTTTGTGTCTTAAGGTGTTATTCTAGTACGAACTCTATGATAGATTGAACGGAAAGAATAGCTTCATGTTATTTTACTACGGACTCTTGAATAGATCGATCAAAAAGGATAACTTTGAGGTGGTTTCGTCCCTACCATAATCTCTTCGTTTGTTCTCCTCTATTAGTGACTTTGGAGTGACTCTTTGTTGCATGTTGAGGGGTAGTTATATGATCCAATTATGTTATTATTGTTGAGAGAACTTGCACTAGTGAAAGTATGAACCCTAGGCCTTGTTTCAACGCATTGCAATACTGTTTGTGCTCACTTTTATCATTAGTTACCTTGCTGTTTTTATACTTTCAGATTACAAAAACCTTTATCTACAACCCATATACCACTTGTCTCACCATCTCTTCTCCGAACTAGTGCACCTATACAATTTACCTTTGTATTGGGTGTGTTGGGGACACAAGAGACTCTTTGTTATTTGGTTGCAGGGTTGCTTGAGAGAGACCATCTTCATCCTACGCCTCCCATGGATTGATAAACCTTAGGTCATCCACTTGAGGGAAATTTGCTACTGTCCTACAAACCTCTGCACTTGGAGGCCCAACGACGTCTACAAGAAGAAAGTTTTGTAGTAGACATCAAGCTCTTTTCTGGCGCCGTTGCCGGGAGGTTAGTGCTTGAAGGTATATCTTTAGATCTTGCAATCGAATCTTTTAGTTTCTTGTTTTATCACTAGTTTAGTCTATAAAAGAAAACTACAAAAAAATTGGAATTAAGGGTACCTCATATGCTTCATCTTTTTAATATCTATCATGAAAATAAGGATTCCGATAATTGTGCTCAAGTGCTAGAGGAAGAATGCATTAGAATGTTTGGCACTAAATCTTTGAATGATGAGCATGATTGCAATGTTGTTAGTATGAATTCCCCCTGAATATCTATGATGATAATGATATGCAAAGCCACAAGCTTGGGGAAGCTATGTTTGATGAAGATGATATTTTTTGTCCCCCAAGTTTTGATGAGCAAATTTATTATGATGAAAGCATGCCTCCTATTTATGATGATTATATTTATGAAAGTGGATTGGGAGAGGTCATGACTTTATTTTGTGATGAATCCACTATTCCGGAAGAGGTTCCAATTGATTATGAGAACAAAGTTGCTATCTATGATGATTATTGTGATGACTTGTATGCTACAAATAATAATGATAACCATGAAACTTGTCATCATGATTTTAGTTTTCAATTGGATTATGCCTCACATGATAGTTATTTTGTTGAGTTTGCTCCCACTACTATTCATGAGAAGAAATTTGCTTATGTGGAGAGTAATAAAAATTCTATGCTTTTGCATCATGAAAATAGTGCTTTATGTGATATTTATATTGTTGAATTCATTCACGATGCTACTAAGAATTATTATGATGGAGGAATATATGCTTGTAGGAGTTGCAATAATATCAAGTTTCCCCTCTATGTGCTTAAAATTTTGAAGTTATGCTTGTTTTACCCTCCTATGCAAATTGATTCTTGTTCCCACAAGTTGTTTGCTCACAAAATACCTATGCATAGGAAGTGGGTTAGACTTAAATGTGCTATTCATATTCTTCATGATGCTCTCTTTATGTTTCAATTCTTATCCTTTATGTGAGCATCATTGAAATCATCATGCCTAGCTAGGGGCATTAAATGATAGCGCTTGTTGGGAGGAAACCCAATTTTATTTTTGTTCCTTGCTTTTTGCTATTGTTTAGTAAAAAGTAAGTTATCTATCATCTGTTATTATTGAGTTTTTATGTTTTAATTAGTGTTTGTGCCAAGTAGAACCATTGGGAAGACTTGGGGAAAGTCTTGTTGATCTTGCTGTAAAAAACAGAAACTTTAGTGCTCACGAGAATTGCTGCCGTTTTTATTTGGAGAGTGATATTTAGTTAATTATTTTTGAATATGATTAATAGATAAATTACTCACTTCCAGAAATTTATTTTAGAATTTTTGGGGTTCCAGAACTTGCGTTAGCTACAGATTACTACAGACTGTTCTGTTTTTGACAGATTCTGTTTTTCGTGTGTTGTTTGCTTATTTTGATGAATCTATGGCTAGTAAAAGAGTTTATAAACCATAGAGAAGTTGGAATAAAGTAGGTTTAACACCAATATAAATAAAGAATGAGTTCATTACAGTACCTTGAAGTGGTGTTTTCTTTTCTTTCGCTAACGGAGCTCACGAGATTTTCTGTTAAGTTTTGTGTTGTGAAGTTTTCAAGTTTTGGGTAAAGATTCGATGGGCTATGGAATAAGGAGTGGCAAGAGCATAATCTTGGGTATGAACAAGGCACCCGAAGGCAATATTCAAGGACAACCAAGAGCCTAATCTTGGGGATGCCCCGGAAGGCATCCCCTCTTTCGTCTTCGTTCATCGGTAACTTTACTTGGAGCTATATTTTTATTTACCACATGATATGTGTTTTGCTTGGAGCGTCAATTTATTTTGTTAGGATTTGCTTGCTGTTATTTATAACAATGTTTTTCATCTTTTATTTCAATAAAAGTGGCATTGATAGCGTTTACTATGCCTATTTTACAAGTCCACATGTTGCTGTTTGAAAACAGAAAGTTTACCGCTGTTGCATAAATTCCCTAGAAAATTCAGAATGTGATGAAATGTCGAAACCTTTTTCATAATAAGATCTGATAAATTTACTACAGTGTTAATTTTATTTCATAATTTTTGGAGGTAGGGAAGTATGGATCTTTCTGCACTCTTTACAGACTGTCCTGTTTAGGCAGATTGCTGTTATGTTTGCATTGTTTGCATATGGTTGATTCTTTAATGATTCTATTTGAGGATAGGACTATTAAATATGCAGAGGCATTTAGTATGCAATGTTGAATAATAATTTTAGTGACTTGCTATAGTAGAGTATGATAAGGTTTTTGCATTGGTTTATACTAACTTATCTCACGAGTCCTTGTTGAGTTTTGTGTGGATGAAGCTTTTGAGATTTAGGAAGACCGTGATATGAGAGGAATTAACGAGACACAAAATCTCAAGCTTGGGGATTCCCAAGGCTTCCCAAGATAATATTTCAAGAAGTCTCAAGCGTTTAAGCTTGGGGATGCCCCGGTTGGCATCCCACCTTTCTTCTTCAACAACTATCGGTTAGTTTCGGTTGATCCTAAGTTTTTGCTTCTTCACATGATGTTTTCCATTATTAGAATGTCACTTTACTTTGTTTTGATTGATGTTTGAATAAAATATCAAGATCTGAAATTCTTAAATGACAGAGAGTCTTCACATAGCTACATAATTATTTAGCTACTCATTCATCTTCACTTATATCTTTTTGGAGTAGTTTGTCATTCACTCGTGTGCCTCACTTATATCCTATGAGTAAATGGTTGAATGATTTGAATATCATAAATCTGAAATTATATATGTTTCATATGCTTATCCCATGGGGAGTAATGACTTTACATATAAGAAGTAGAGGTGGTAAATTTATTGAAGCTTAGCAAATATTGTATTGGTCACTTGAACAATTCATGAAAGAATATTGAAGGAAGAGAGATTTCACATATAAATATACTATCTTGGACATCTTTGGTAATTGTGAGGACTCATTAAAATATGACATGATAAAAGGTTGATGTTGGACAAGGAAGACAACGTAATGGGTTATGTTTTCTTATATTCAAAATAAAGTATATTGTCATGGATCTCCCAACATGTTGAGCTTGCCTTTCCACCTCATGCTAGCCAAATTCTTTGCACCAAGTAGAAATACTACTTGTGCTTCCAAACATCCCTTAAACCAGTATTGCCATGAGAGTCCACCATACCTACCTATGGATTGAGTAAGATCCTTCAAGTAAGTTGTCATCGGTGCATGCAATAAAAATTGCTCTCTAAATATGTATGATCTTTTAGTGTGGAGAAAATAAGCTTTATACGATCTTGTGATATGGAAGCAATAAAAGTGACGGACTCCATAATAAAGGTCCCTATCACAAGTGGCAATATAAAGTGACGTTCCCTCACATTAAGATTTTGTGCATCCAACTATAAAAGTGCATGGCAACCTCTGCTTCCCTCTGCGAAGGGCCTATATTATATTATTTTCTTTTACCTTATGCAAGAGTCATGGTGATCTTCACCTTTCCTTTTTTTCATTTTATCCTTTGGCAAGCACCTCGTGTTGGAAAGATTCTGATATATATATATATATCCAATTGGATGTAAGGCATCATGAACTATTATTGTTGACATTACCCTAGAGGTAAAAGGGAGGCGAATCTATAAGCCCCTATCTTTCTCTGTGTCTGATTAAAACTTTCAACCCATAAATATCGCGTGAGTGTTAGCAATTGTGAAAGACTAAATGATAGTTGAGTATGTGGAGTTTGCTAAATCAAAGCTCTGACATGGACTCTTCTTGAAAATAAGATGAATTGTAATTGTTTGATGACTAATAACACGATTTGTTAGTTTTCAAGAAAGTTTATGATCTCTACTTTAACATGTGAATAGCTTGTTACTTGATCATGAGAATCTTTATGAGATGAGCTACTGTTATGATATATATAATGATGCTAGAAAAGGTGATTGAAATTATCATTGATCAAACTTGTGCACCTGCTAGCATTCACACTTCATAAATTATTTCTTTTATCATTTACCTACTCGAGTACGAGCAGGAATTAAGCTTGGGGATACTGATACGTCTCCAACGTATCTATAATTTATGATATATTCATGCTATTATATTATCTGTTTTGGTTGTTTATGGGCTTTACTAAACACTTCTATATTATTTTTGGGACTAACCTATTAACCTAGAGCCCAGTGCCAGTTTCTGGTTTTTCCTTGTTTTAGAGTATCACAGAAAAGGAAAATCAAACAGAGTCCAATTGACCTAAAACTTCACGGAACTTATTTTTGGACCAGAAGAAGCCCACAGAGTATCGGAGATGGACCAGGAGAGTCCCGGGCTGCCCACGAGGGTGGGGGGGCGCGCCCACCCCCTGGGCGCTCCCCCTGCCTCATGGACAGTGGTGGTGTCAAAACCGGCGGATCTCGGGTAGGGGGTCCCGAACTGTGCGTCTAAGGCGGATGGTAACAGGAGGCAGGGATCACGATGTTTTACCCAGGTTCGGGCCCTCTCGATGGAGGTAAAACCCTACGTCCTGCTTGATTAATATTGATGATATGGGTAGTACAAGAGTAGATCTACCACGAGATCAGAGAGGCTAAACCTTAGAAGCTAGCCTATGGTATGATTGTATGTATATATCTTTATCGACTAGCCTGGCCTCGGTTTATATAATGCACCAGAGGCCTAGGATAACAAGAGTCCTAGCTGAATACGCAGGTGGGGAGGAGTCCTTGTCTTGATCGCCAAGTCTTGTGGAATCTTCCTTGTATGCGGCAACTGTCCGAACTAGCCCATGAGTATACGGCCATGGGGGTCCTCGGCCCAATCTAACAGATTGGGAGCTGACGTGGTGAGTACCCCCTAGTCCAGGACACCGTCAGTAGCCCCCTGAACCGGTCTTCAAGTTAGGGACGCTCCTCGATTCTTCCGAACTATTCTTCATCTTCGGTTGCCGGTCTTGAAAACTGGTTCAACAAATCTTCTCATCTTCGATCTTGAGGATTGACGAAATACATTCGACGAGTTTACACATCGGGTATCTGAGGAGCCCCTTTAAGTTTTCGGCCTTTATCAATGCCTTATTATTTGTATGCCACACCTCGGGTTTGAAGTTGTTCCCGGGAGGCAGTGTCCTCTTGCGTCCGAGTTCTAACGCCGGACTGCATTCGAGGTATTTTTTGCAGCCGAGCACCAATGCCGGACTGCTTTCGAACTCCAACGCCGAAATGTATCCGAGCTCCAATACTGAAATATATCCGAGCTCCAACGTCGGACTGTGTCTAAGCTCCAACGCCGGACTATATCCGAGGTGTCATATCACCTTGGTTCAAAAAAGTTGAAGGAGTTTAGCCGAGATTAATGCCAGAAATGCCCTCTATGGAGCCAGCCACTAGCGCCTGAGCTTTATGCCGGACGGCTTCCGAGGTGGTGCACCACCCCGACTGTGGGCCGATTTTTTGTCAATATTTTTTATTGGTGCGATTTATTCTCTGCCAAGATATATAGCCAGTAGCCCCCAAGGTGTGTATCGGTCTAAAACCTGAGATGCACCTGAAGGCAAGCATAAAACCGCTGTTCCTAGTAGCCCCTGAGACTCAGGTCGATGCGCGAAATCGGCCTAAGGATCAACTCCTAGCTCGGCAGCATACATAGGAATAAAAACACAGTGTAATATATTAGAGATAATAGTGATCGGCGAACGGGCCCCTAAGAGAGGGTCGTGAGAAGTCGCCGTGATATATGGCTTGATGCCAGATAGGTCCAGATGGTACTTATTGTTGTCCGAAGACGCGCTTCCCATAGTTCGATCAAGCCGAACACTAAGCCTTTTGAGTTTTCTGCATTGAATAGGCAACGCAGTAGCCCCCGAGACACTGGTCGGGTGGCAACACCAGATCAGGGGATCAATGTGCCCCTTTAATATTTGTAAATAAGGAGCGCAAAGCCCAGTAGCCCCCGAGCCTTAATGTGGGCACGGGTGGCCGAATTAAGGATCGATACCCATAGTAAAATCACAAATTATGTGTAATGACTCTATGTATCCAAGTACTTTATGTCATGAATGCTCGGATCCACATTGTACAAAACTTTGTTGACCAACCATCGGCTTCCACCTCCTCGGCCAGTAGCCGAGGAGTGTTTGTCCTACTTTATAAAGCCTTTATGAGGGAAAAGATTTACGACAAACAAGGCAATCTGGCCATACGGTTTTATAAACAAAGGTACGCAGAGAGATATGTTATATTACTGTTTAACATAAGAAATGTCTTCCAAAGAAAATAGTCCCGCTATCGGTTCCTTTCTTTGGGTTGTCATGCTAAGCATGATCATGAAACCTCAGCTCTAATGTAAGAGCAAAATATTGAGGATTTAGTTTGGGAGGCCAGTTACTAGCCCACGACAGTGTTCGGCGATAGTCGAGGTCAAGCCGTAAACACTTCGGCCAATGTTATGAATGGCCCATCATTTAACACAGTCATCGAATCGCTAACCAGTTTACGCTTATTTTTGACAGTCAGTTTTTGGCTTTCTCCACTGAGGTGCTTAACCATGTGAGGTGGAAGCACAATCGCAGTGGTTCTCCCTTTGCACACCTAGACGAACAAAGCGGAATGTAGGAGGCAAGCGCAGGAGCCGGGCAACCAAACTATGGACCGAAGACACAATTCGAAACCGATGCATATATAGCAATATCCGAGAATGTTTTTGCCGAACCTCTAAAGGTGTCCGGCGCTGCACTGCGAGACTTGTGCTGAAAACACACAAGTAGTTTAACAGTGCCAAAAGCTTGGAAAACCAAAAAACGTCAGTAAAAACATGACGTCCGAACAAGATCAAGTGTTCGGTGCCAATCCGAAAATTGGTCTTAGAAAAAAAAGAGTGCTTCTGTCGTGCTTTAAAATGACACATCCTATCTCAAGACTTCAAGCGGGCCAGCCTACGGCTTCAACCTCCTATCCCGAAGGCGGAGTACATCTCATTAGGCCAGTTTAGCAAACTAAACTCTAGCGGCTTTGCGAGAGAAATTATGCTCCCCGGCTAGTGACCACACGCTCGTGTCGAAAAAAGGAGTGATAAATAATAATAGTAATAAAAACTTTGCAACGACTAAGAAGAAGAACACTTATTATAAAATGGCTCATATAAATTTAAGAGCCCCCAAGTGACTTGGGTAAAAGAATTTTATGTATAATGATTGTATGTACCGAAGTACTAATATCATATCTTTGTTCACCCGAACTTTAAACGCGTCTTAACTGACTGTCGGCTTCTCCCTCTTTGGTCAAGGACCGAAAAGTGTTATGTACTCCACCTGTCGAGAATATCGACAGTGTTTCCGATAACCAGGCAACCGGGCCATAAGGCTGTAACAGACAAAGCGCGCTCAGGGAACTTATGCTATATTACAGACGAAGTGTAAGAAGCATCTTCGAAGAAAATAGTACCCCCACCGATACCTTTCTTCGGTGCTCATTATTACTATGAGACTTGTGCAATAGATTTTTTGTACTCATGAGTTCCGTTGTGTGCCGACCATGATTGAAAACAATAAGAGCGCTAGCTTTCGGCTTCACCCAGTCTGAGGTCAGAGCTCGGAGGACCCGGTCGTGACAATCACAGAGGTGCTCCCTTTACTCCTTAGCCGAACAATCGGGAACGTAGGGGTAAGCACAAGAGCCAGGCAACCCAGCTTGCAAATCGCTTAAGTCAATATGGTGCATATTGTGGCGTAATACACGAACAAGGAATGAAGCCGTACAAGTATAATCATATGCAAGAGGAAAAGCTTAATAAAGGAAGCCCCCAAACAAACGGGGTATTTGAATTTGTGCGTCACATACAAAGTTTGGACAAGGAAATTTTTACAAGAAACTTTTTTTCCAAAAAAGTATAATGCTTGGTTGAACCAAACACAAGTTAAAAATTTAAAACTTGGAGCATGAAGGCAACTTAGCTGGTTAATGTGTTCGGTATTGACGACGCGGTCCGAGCTTGATGCAGGACAAGGTTCCATCCCCCAAGCCGGTCCTGAGGTGGCGGAGCAAAGAGCTCGGCACTCCGAAGTGGTGACATAGCACGGTCAATGCAGGCTGGCAGAGTGATGCCGAAGTCCCCGGCATGGGGTAATGAAGTGTTGACGAAGCCCCCCGTCCAGCCGAGGTGACGCCAAAGGATATAGTCCGTCTGGATCATTTTCCTGTGCACAAAAAATAGTGCAAATCGGAAATAATAATAATAATAATAATGATAAAAATGTTGCATAATAAATAACTTATACAAAGTGAGTAATAAAAGAAATATGTCCTGGTGCCGAAGTGAATGTCGATGCAGGGCGTTGGCATGATGCGGTAAAGGTGTGGCAAAGCCTGAATTCACAGGTCAGTCCGAGTTCCGGATGCGGCGTTCGCCGGACTATGTACGGAAACTGACCGGACCACCACGCAACCGTCGTTAGTGCGGCCATTATTTGATAGACCTGTGTACTGATGATGGAACAAACCAGAGTAATAATTCCTTGGGAAAAATGAACCCGAACAAGCAAAAAATATTAGGATTAATAGCACCTGGTTCCGAAAATTGGGACTCGATCCGCACACCCATTGCCTGATGGGCGATAAAGCGACGGTATGGCGATGCTGGCAAAGGTTAGCTCGCCGAGGCAAAGCCCTCGGTCCAGCTAACGTGATGGAGTTGGTCGGCTAGTGACGCCGAAGTCTCCGGAGTAGGTTGATGAAGAGACGGCGAAGTCCCCGGTCCAGCCGAGATGTCGAAGCCTCGATGTCAGCCGATGAGTCGAAGTGGGTCGGCGTGATGGACAACATCTTGAAGAAGCAATAGTGTGGCCCTGCCGATGCAGGTCGTGACATGATCGATGCCGGCTTGATGAAGTGACCGTGCGGCGATGCCGGTATGCCCGCTCCGTGTAATCCGTGGGGCGGCGATGTTGGTGATGATTAATCCTTTGCGATGCCGGACTCTTGTTCGGCTTGCCGAGATGATGATCCGAAGAAGTTGAACTCGGCTCAACAAAGTGACGACGTGTCTAGCGTAGGTCAGCAGCCTTGGAGCAATATTGCCGGACTGGTTTGACACCAGCATGATGATGAAGATGACCTCAGGGGAGGCTTAAAAATTTACGGGCACGTGTTTAAAAACAACGCACAATACGCTAGAAGAGAATTCCTCTAAAAAGGTTGTCCAATATCACGTTCATAAAGAAACATGAATTCAGGTCGGATCCGTATTCGCGCAGAAAATGGATCCGAAAATTGGTCCACTCATTAGAAGGTTCCCTGAGTTTGAACCGTCGGATCGAGTTGAAATTTGAAGGGGTGGTAGATATGGGAATTCCGCAGCAGATGAATGGTTGGATCTTCCAAAGGACCTCCGAGCTGGGCTCTGGAGACCACACCCTAAACTCGTTCAGATTCCCGTCCAGATTTGAAAGGGCTCCGGTATATCGTCGATTGTCGAAAATTCCTCCATCGAAACTCGACGAAATTTTGCATGGCTGTTGTAGATGTAATTCCGCACTATTTCACCAAGGCAATCGTCAAACCGATGCTCGAGGAGGCAGTGATGGTGAATACAAGTTCGCTGTTCATAAAAACAGCACGGCCGCCCGAGGGCAATGTTGACGTTGAGCCCTCGAGCTCCTTGGGTGATTCCTCCCTGATGTTGATTGAGATCGGAGTTGATGTTTGATGAAGGCCCTCGTCCGAACATGGTGATCCAAACACGAGGCGCAGTTCTTGTTCGAACCAAGGTGACCAGTCAAGCTGGTGACGAAGATGCCGAAGTCGTAGTTGATCTGCAGGCGAGCCATCGACCTTTTGGCCGATCACACAGCGGAACTCTCAATGAAAGCACCAATGTCAGTGTCAAAACCGGAGGATCTCGGATAGGGGGTCCCGAACTGTGTGTCTAAGGCGGATGGTAACATGAGGCAGGGAACACGATGTTTTACCCAGGTTCAGGCCCTCTCGATGGAGGTAAAACCCTACATCCTGCTTGATTAATATTGATGATATGGGTAGTACAAGAGTAGATCTACCACGAGATCAGAGAGGCTAAACCCTAGAAGCTAGCCTATGGTATGATTGTATGTATATATCTTTATCGACTAGCCTGGCCTCGGTTTATATAATGCACCAGAGGCTTAGGATAACAAGAGTCCTAGCCGAATAAGCCGGTGGGGATGAGTCCTTGTCTTGATCGTCAAGTCTTGTGGAATCTTCCTTGTATGCGGCAACTGTCCGAACTGGCCCATGAGTATACGGCCATGGGGGTCCTCGGCCCAATCTAACAGATCGGGAGCTGACGTGGTGAGTACCCCCTAGTCCAGGACACCGTCAGACAGCTCGGAGATCCACCAACGTACTTCTTCCTCCTATATATATATCCATATACACTAAAAATTTCGGAGAGCAGAATAGATCAGGAGTTCCGCCGCCAGAAGCCTCCGTAGCCAGCGAAAACCAATCTAGACCTGTTCCGGCACCCTGCCGGAGGGGAAATCCCTCTCCGGTGGCCATCTTCATCATCCTGGTGCTCTCCATGACGAGGAGGGAGTAGTTCTCCCTTGGGGCTGAGGGTATGTACCAGTAGCTATGTGTTTGATCTCTCTCTCTCTCTCTCTCGTGTTCTTGAGGTGGTACGATCTTGATGTATCGCCAGCTTTGCTATTATATTTGGATCTTATGATGCTTCTCCCCCTCTACTCTCTTATAATGGATTGAGTTTTCGCTTTGAAGTTATCTTATCGTATTGAGTCTTTAAGGATTTGAGAACACTTGATGTATGTCTTGCATGGGGTACCCATGGTGACAATGGCGTATTCTATTGATCCACGTGATGTATGTTTTGGTGATCAACTTGCGGGTTTCGCCCATGAACCTATGCATAGGGGTTGGCACACGTTTTCGTCATGACTCTCCGGTAGAAACTTTGGGGCACTCTTTGAAGTACTTTGTGTTGGTTTGAATAGATGAACTTGAGATTGTGTGATGCATATCATATAATCATACCCACGGATACTTGAGGTGACATTGGAGTTTCTAGGTGACACTAGGGTTTTGGTTGATTTGTGTCTTAAGGTGTTATTCTAGTACGAACTCTATGATAGATTGAACGGAAAGAATAGCTTCATGGTATTTTACTACGGACTCTTGAATAGATCGATCAGAAAGGATAACTTTGAGGTGGTTTCCTACCCTACCATAATCTCTTTGTTTGTTCTCTGCTATTAGTGACTTTGGAGTGACTCTTTGTTGCATGTTGAGGGATAGTTATATGATCCAGTTATGTTATTATTGTTGAGAGAACTTGCACTAGTGAAAGTATGAACCCAAGGCCTTGTTTCAACGCATTGCAATACTGTTTGTGCTCACTTTTATCATTAGTTACCTTGCTGTTTTTATATTTTCAGATTAAAAAACCTTTGTCTACCATCCATATACCACTTGTATCACCATCTCTTCGCCGAACTAGTGCACCTATACAATTTACCATTGTATTGGGTGTGTTGGGGACACAAGAGACTCTTTGTTATTTGGTTGCAGGGTTGCTTGAGAGAGACCATCTTCATCCTATGCCTCCCACGGATTGATAAACCTTAGGTCATCCACTTGAGGGAAATTTGCTACTGTCCTACAAACCTCTGCACTTGGTGGCCCAACAACGTCTACAAGAAGAAGGTTGTGTAGTAGACATCAGCTGTCCAAAATATTTACCCACCTAACGGTCATATCATTGAAGGGCATTTATGTCTTATCATGTCGGGATGCTCCCTAGGCTATAAATAGCCGCCCCCTACAACCACTAGCTGGTTGGCTGCTCCACGGGAAACTGACAATTGTCATTGAGAGCATCCCATCCTCCGAGGACTTTGAGTGAAAATCATCAAGTGAGGAATACCCAAAGCCAGCACCTACAAACCCAAAGTGATTGAGCATCACTGAAGAGATTGTTCCTATGTGGATCAGACGCTTGTTACCTTTGAAGACTGTGCATCTTCCAGACGGTTAGGCGTCACGGTCTAGAGCATCCAAGAGGACATTATGGATCGTTGAGTGGCCGAGTTTGAGAAGGTTTGGAAGTCATCTCAAGACTTACCATGAGTGATTTGGCAAGGTCTGTGTGACCTTAGCTCAAGGAGAATACGGTGAGGACTGTGTGTCCTCAGGTTTTAGTACCTAGCCGCTCCAACCAGACGTATGACTGTCACAGTAGTTGGAACTGGTCTACCAAATCATTGTCTTCGCTGAGCTAACTGGTTCTATTTCCTCAACCCTTCCATTTTCTCATTACTGTGTTGTGTACTTGATCGCAACTGTTTGAATACTTTGACTGAAGACTTTCTCAATTTCCTCGGTTCAATTTCTTCAGTCAGTTTATCTTTAGCCTTCTTATCCTGTGTTTACACTTTCTGTACTCTGTGCTTGTTTTCATTTCATGATGATTGTGCTTCTGTTCCGTTATGCTTGCATCTGAGTACTTATTCCGCTGCTAGTCGTTCGTGACTTAGGAATTTCCTCACTGTGAAATTCCTCAGTGATGAATTTGTAAAAATCACCTATTAACCCCCCTCTAGTTGACTTAACGCACTTTCAGGGGATAAACATACGAGGTGTAAATACTAAAATTGAGGAATTTTATTGCAAGATATAGAAGAACCCCCCTGAAGATGTGCATATGTGAGGAATTTGCCTTGAATAGCAAATGCACATTGTAGAGTAGAATCATGGAGATCTCCCCCTATATCTTGTAATTAATACACACATTTAACATATGATATGAAGAATTTGAAATGCATGATGAAATATGGTGACTGATGTTATTCAACATGCGTGCATTAACATATATGAGGAAATAGCATGCAGCAAAACATAGCAAAGTATCAGACCACCATCGGACTTAAGTTTACAACTCGATCCAAAAGACACTTCAGAAGAATGAGAGTTGTAACTTAGCAAAAAAATGCCCATATAATGTAGACCCGCTTGAAGACTAACTCAAATTTCTCCCCCTTTGTCGTCGAATGACCAAAAGGGACGAAAAATGAGGACTAACACCCCTGAAGAATAACATCATGATGTCGATGGAGGAGCGCCAGCGTTGTTGGGGTCGTCCGTTGATGTAGGGACTGCCGCAGTGTCATCAAAGTCTTCATGCTCATCAGTCTTGCGTGATGAAGAATATGAGCTGGCCACCAAGTGAGGAACTTTGACCTTCTTGAATTTCTTTGACTACGGCTGAGACCGGTCAAAGTCCTGCTTGAAGCCCATCTGCTTGAGATCTTCATCACCATAGAGGTGAGACAATATAGCCCAGGTGCGATCAAACACTTCATGCAGATAGTAATGGTTCTTCTTCATAATGTTTTGAGTGATTGTCATATTCTGAAGAATTGAACCAAACTGTCATGTGACCCATTTGTGGCTGCAGTCGACCTTCTGATGAAGACCGAGGATAAGTTCACGATCATTCATCACTCTTGGAGCAGTGGCTTGAGGAAAATGCTTTGAAGCATTTGCGGCAGTGTCATGGGTATTAGAGTCATCATTGGTGGAGTAGGATGCAACTTTGGGAAACTGTCCATCCAATGGACGAGTGCCTTCATCGATAACAGCAGCTTTGCCCTTCTCATCAGCTGAGGAAATAGTCCATTTGAGGACTTCAATAGGCGGCAAGTAGCTGACGTGATTTTCAAAATCAGCCTTGTAATGAATTGAAGACCTTGATTTGAGGAATCTCATGATCCAGGGAGCGTAAGGTTTCAATTCAAATGGTGATAGAGCGACATTGGCCAAAGTCCTCATGAAGAAATCGTGGTAGTTGATAGGAATACCATGTATGATGTTGAAAAGCAGACTCTTCAAGATGCCAACAACTTATTCATCATCAGAGTTGTGGCCCTTGATCGAACTGAGTGTTTTGGTTAATATCTTGTATATTGTCCTTGGCACATAAAGCACTTCCTTGACGAGGAATTTTGTTCTGGGAGGTTGGCCTTGCTTCAATGGCTTCATCAGGACTTGCATCAGATGATTTGAAAGCTCAGATTCATCATAGAGGTGCCTTGCACCTTCAGTGAGAGGACTAACTTTGACGGCATGAAGCAATTCAGAGGCCGGTGCATTGTAGTGAGTGTTTTCTGTCATCCAGTCCAGCACCCATGAGTTCACATCTTCAACGTTGCCAGTGATGTGCAACGTGGCATAGAACTGAAGAATGAGTTCTTCATTCCAGTCGTAGATTTCGGTGCAGAGGTTGAGCATCCCAGCGTCATGAAGAACACTGAGGACTGGGGTGAAGTAGTGTAAGTGCATCTAGTACCCTTAGTGATTTTGGTGTATTGAAGACTTATAGGTTAAGGGACTAATGCGTTTGTGAGTGTACAAATGTCTATAAGTCTATGAGGAGTTTGAAATTGTCAGAGAAAGTCGACCCCTAAAAATGAAGTTCTTCGATTGAAGACTTTGGATTTCTGAAGACTTTCTGAAGACTTTGAAAGTGAAGAAATTGGTGTGACTATGAAGACTTGGTATTCATTCGAGGAACATGAAGCGTGAAGACTTTTGTTTTCGTAGTTTCTCTTTTCTCTTTATTGATTCATAGGAAACACCGTACTGTTAATGGGGGTCGAGTAAATACTAAGGAAAAGTTTCCAAGTGATGCTCAACTCAAAATCCTACACCTACCAATCCCTTCGAGTGAAGCCATTGGAAATCTCATACAGTTCAGTCAATTTCTTCAGTGGCAGAGACGAAGTTCTTCTGGTATGTGAGGAATTTGTTCTGACTAAGGAGTTTGGAATTCGCCAGTGCGGATTGCCTACAAGTGAGGAACATGATAGCCCTGAGGAATTTGTTAGTCAAATTTCCAACCATTGCTACGCTACGCGCCAGCTGTCCCAAAATATCTTCCCACCTAACGGTCATATCATTGAAGGGCATTTATGTCTTATTGTGCCGGGCTGCTCCCTAGGCTATAAATAGTCACCCCCTACAACCACTAGCTGGTTGGCTGCTCCAAGAGAAACTGACACTTGTCATTTGAGAGCATCCCATCCTCCGAGGACTTTGAGCAAAAATCATCAAGTGAGGAAAACCCAAACCCAAACACCTACTCACCCAAAGTGATAGAGCACCACTCAAGAGATTGATCCTGCGTGGATCCGACACGCTTGTTACCTTTGAAGACTGTGCATCTTCCAGACGGTTAGTGTAACATCCCAAATTTTCAATTGGAATGTTATACATTAGATCATCATGCATATCATATTTTATTTTGCTTTTGGTTTTGATCCTAGAAAATTCTAAGCAACTCAAGGACCCATGGAGAGAGTTGGGGATTTCGTTATTTACATATTTGAGTTTTCTCAAATTATGTAAACAGGATCATTTGATTTTATTTATTTTATCATCAATTATTTCTATTACAAAAATATGAGAGAGGGAATAAAATGACTTTCCCAAAATATAGAAATATTGAGGATTTAATAAAAAATCAAATAAGTTTTATTTCGGAGTTTTTCGGTATTTTTATTTGAATTTAGGAAAAATGCGTGTTTTTCAAAGTCATAGTTTGGGCCTAGATAAATGTTCACTTTATCGGGCTTGATTTTAGAAACCCGGGAAAATTTATTTCGTGATTTTTGGAGTCCGTTTAGTATTTCTTTTTATTTTTCTTCCGAGCAGAATTATTTAAAAAAAACGCGGAACCGACTTTGGGCCGTACTCGGCCAGGACTCCGCCTGGCCGGGGCCTTTATAAGGCGCGCCGGAGGCCCGAGCCGAGCCAGCCCACCACCGCCGCCCTAACCCTAGCGCGCCCCAGCCCCAGCCGCTGCCGCCGCCGCCGCCCACCGCCGCCGGAGTTGCGCGCCGCCCGAGGTTCGCCGCCGCCTTGTTTTCCGTGCCGATAAAAAAAATTCTGTTCGTCGTTTTTCTTTTTCATCGGATTTTTCCGCGGTTATTTTTTGATCGCGATTTCTGATCCGATTTTCGTTTTAGTATAACTTTTCGCTCGTTTATCGGAATCAGGCGATTCAAGCGCTTGGAGTTTCGTCTCAAAACCCTCTTTCCGAATAATCAACTTAAACATGTTTTTGCTACTGTAAAATTTGCCCTAGATCCAGATTACTAGAACGAAGTTGTTTTCTTTCGCCGTTTGATTTCTTTTGCTTCGTTCGATTTGATTCTTTTTGCAAACCAGGGTTCTTAAGTTGAACTTCCTGGTTAGATCTTCTATTTGAGTTTTACCTGTGCATTAGATGTGTACTTATTGTATGCTTGTTGTTTGTCTGTGATAGAATACCCGGAGTGCGCCGCCTGTTACTTCGAATCTCTAGGTTTCGCGGATCATCAGCAAGGCAAGTAACACTTTGATCATACTTTTTCTACAACCCAGTTTTATTGCATTAGATCAATCCTCACACATTGCATGATTAGGATCTAATTAAATTGTGGGATGGGAAGTAGATGAGGTAGTACCTATTACCTGTTTATTATCAAACCTTTGGGAGTTACTTCTACGTTTGCTTATTATGCCATGCTATGCTAGTAGACGTGGATTGGGTGAGTGATATCCATGACAGATGTGAGATTGTTAATTAATGGTTTATCTATGGTGGCAACCTAACACACATCTGGGTGGATTGAGGCACCTGGGGTTTCCAGGACTTGCCTATTTTTCTTTTGGACCGCCACCCAGGCTCAAAGGGATCATGAGATTATTCATACTAGAAACTTTCGTGTGCAGCCACAAGCCATTATGGGCTCTGGCATAGTTGACTAAGTTGTGCGAACTCTTACAGTGGTAGACTAGCAGATGTAGGCGATGTAGGTGGTACGGTCTACCCGATAGTAAGGTGCTAGCGCTTCTGAAAGACTATGTCTCGGTCATCCGTTTCTCAAACACCATGTAGTGCGAGAAATCCAACGGAGGCGATCGAGTCTTGTGGGGAAAAGTGCGCAAACCTCTGCAGAGTGTAACAAACTAATCATGGTTAGCCGTGTCCCCGGTTATGGACATCTTGAGTATCTAGTACCTGGATTATCATGTGAATCTCAACATGTTACTCTAAATTAATTTTGTTGGGTTTTAATGATGTTACTTAATTGGGATTGAGAATGCTGTCAACCATTCTCAATGTTTAACAACCACCATGATAGTAATTAATTTATTCCTTTGAAGTAGGGAAAAATTGGCTTTACGCAAAAACTGTAACCATAGAGCTTTCCACCAGCCAAATATGCATATAGTATAGCTGTTCCATTCCATTATTCTCTATGTGTTATCTTGCCAGCATATTCCACGTGCTGACCCGTTTTCGGGCTGCAACGTTAATGTTGCAGACTTTTCAGATGACGATTGAGGAGTTTTAGGTCGTGGTTCTATACTCAGTGATGCCGTTGGAGTTGATGGACTCACTTATCTTCCAAGCCTTCCGCTGTTATCGTTATTAGATGGCCTTAAGCCATATTTATTGTAATAAGTTCTCTTTTGAGACACTCGATGTAATAAGTGTGTGATTGCTACTCTGCTATAAATCCTTCGAGTACTGTGTGGTGTCAGCATTACTGATCCAGGGATGACACCGGAGCACAGAGATCAAACTGTTTGAGGTCTGGTCGCTACAGAGATGGTATCAGAGCACACGCTGACTGTAGGACACGACCACTAAGCTAAAGACCTAGATCACTACTCACTCTCTTCTCTTCTGACTTCTCATCTTTTCTACTCTTTAGGATGGAGGATGCAAGGAACAAGTTCACCCAACCGGATGAAGATACACCCTTTGGACGCCACTTGAAGGAAGTCACTAGATACCTGAACATAGGAGTACCAAGCTTCACGGGAACCTACAACGCCACTTTACCTAAAGAAGAGCGCTGGATGATTCAAGTTCAAGTTCCAGGAAGGATGTTCATGCCAGTCACTGAGCCCATAGAGTTTTCTTTTGATGCACCAACTTGGAATCTAGGAAAGAGCATGGCAGCTCACATCGCCATGGGACGCATTGGAGAAGTCTACCGCAAGGATCTTAAGGATACTATCTACCAGATTTGTGGGCGCCGAGATGAACACTGGGAGATGATCAGCACCAGGAAAGATAGATCAATTGCAGCTTTTATTCAGGAGTTAAACCAGCACATTCGACGACAGGAGAATCAGATGTGCGCCGACATGATAGATCTGAAGAAGGCTAAGACTAGAATCAAGGAACTGGAGGAAGAACTCAAGGCTACACGCGAAGGTTATGAAGAAGAAATTGAAGTATTGGTGGAGAAGAATGACGATCTGATTAAGAAGATAGGAATATTTATGGGAGGCCCGACACCAGTAGATGAAGACGAAGAACCCAAGGAGATTAGCCCGGAGGACTACATCATCATTGACGGCACCGACTCGGAACAAGATAGTAGCGATGATGACTATGTGGATGAAGCAGGAGCAGATATCATGGAGTCTACAACTGTAGAATATTTCTAGTAGACCACCTCATCAGTAGTAGTAGTCCACCATGTAAATATAGTAGTCCGAGCACTTTTGCGATAGCTAGATCGATTGTATGTCCTTGTTTGATTGATTGAAGTGAATTGTTTGTTTTTGCCTCATGTGCATATGGGTAGTGTTTTCCCTTTAGACCCCCTCTATTCTTATATCTCATCTTTTCTAAACCCTAAGATGCCTCCGAGACGTGACCCCGGATTTGCCTTTCCGCCGGAGCTCACCCAGTTGATCCAGCAGCAGAACACCTTGATGCAGTTGCTAGTTTAGAATCAGAATCAAGGGAACGACAACAACAACCCACCACCACCACCTGTTGACCACTTAGCCCGTTTTCTTAGGCTGAATCCGCCGGTGTTTTCTAGTAGCACCGAGCCGATAGTAGCAGATGATTGGCTCCGCAAGATAGCTAGGGAGTTGACCACAGCAGGATGCGCAGATGCGGAGAAGGTGAAGTTTGCCGCACATCAGTTAGAAGGACCCGCAGCATCTTGGTGGGAGAATTTCACAGCCACCTTCCCAGTCGACACTGTCACATGGGACCAGTTTCAGCAGGCTTTTCGTACTACCCATGTTTCAGCAGGAGCAATGGCCATGAAGAAGCGTGAGTTTCGTAACTTGCGCCAAGGAGGACGGACAGTTGGCCAGTATGTGGAGGAGTTTAGTAAGCTAGCACGATATGCCCCAGATGACGTTGCTACAGATGCAGCTAAGCAGGAGAAATTCCTGGAAGGATTGAATGATGAGTTGAGTATGCAGTTGATGGTAGCCACCTTCAACAACTACCAGGAGTTGGTAGATCGTGCTCTTATGATTGAAGGGAAGCAGCAGCAAATTGAGAACCGCAAGAGGAAGTATGGACAAGGAAGGTATAATTCAGGAGCTCAGCAGAAGCCTCGTTTTACCCCTAGACCGGGAGGACATTTTCAGCATACCCATGGAGTAGGTAGCTCGCACAATCACAATGGCACCAAGAATGGTAATGGGAATGGAGGAAGCAATGGCCATAACCGCAGCACCCCATCAACCCCAGCCAAGAAGGACTTGAGCCACGCCACTTGCTATAAGTGTTCGAAGCCAGGACATTATGCAAATGAATGTCCTGAAGGCCAAAATGGCAATGGATGCTCTGGAAAGAAGCCGAACCCTTTCAACAGGGGACAGGTGAACCACGTTAATGTGGAGGAGGTTGAAGCTCAGCCCGATGCAGTAATAGGTAAGTTTTTGGTTAAGTCATTTACTGCACTCGTTCTTTTTGATACTGGTGCATCACATTCATACATATCAAGGGGATTTGTGGATAAGTATAACCTACCAACCCAAGCCCTTAGGTCACCCATGTTAGTAACCTCGCCAGGAGCAGAGTATGTGGCAAGTCTATGGTGTGATCGGTTACCATTAAGGATTGGTAACTATGTTTTTCCCTCAGACCTAAAAGTATTGGAATCTCAAGGATTGGATGTGATATTAGGCATGGATTGGTTATCAAAGTATGAAGGGAATATTGAGTGCGCTAGTAAGTCAATTTTGCTTACCACACCAGAAGGGAGAAGGATCAAGTATGTATCCCGGCATGTGCCAAACAGGACACAAGTAAATTCCTTATCAGGAGTTGTGGAGGAGGAAGTACCAGTGGTAAAGGATTTTCCTGATGTATTTCCCGAAGAGTTGCCAAGCATACCACCGGATAGAGACATTGAGTTTTTGATTGAGCTTTTGCCAGGCACTGGGCCAATATCGAAGAGACCATATAGGATGCCAGCAAAAGATTTGGTGGAAATTAAGAAGTAGATTAAGGAGTTACTGGATAAAGGTTACATTCGCCCAAGTTCTTCGCCTTGGGGATCACCAGTACTTCTAGTAGAGAAGAAGGATGGATCGTTAAGGATGGTTGTTGACTATCGAGGATTGAATGAAGTAACAATCAAGAACCAGTACCCGCTACCAATGATCAATGATCTGTTTGATCGATTGCAAGGAGTTAAAGTGTTTTCCAAGATCGATTTGCGATCAGGATACCATCAGTTGAAGATTCGAGAATAGGATATTCTGAAGACAGCTTTTACCACCAGGTATGGGCTGTATGAGTATACCGTTATGTCATTTGGACTGACTAACGCGCCTGCCTATTTTATGAACATGATGAACACAGTGTTTATGGAGTTTTTGGATAAGTTCGTCGTAGTGTTCATTGATGATATCCTGGTATATTCGAAGAATGAAGAGGAGCATAAGGAGCATTTGCGTTTGGTACTTGGAAAGCTCAGAGAACATCAATTATATGCCAAGTTTAGCAAATGTGAGTTTTGGTTGAAGGAAGTAGGATTCCTCGGACATGTTATATCTGGAGAAGGTATAGCAGTAGATCCCGCTAAAGTTGATACCGTGACCAAGTGGGAAGCCCCAACTACAGTTGGAGAGATCCGGAGTTTTCTTGGACTCGCAGGATACTACTGTAGGTTTATTGAAAATTTCTCAAAGATCGCGAAACCTATGAAGGAGTTGCTGAAGAAGGATCCTAAGTTCAAATGGACTGAGGAGTGTGAGGCTAGTTTCTAGGAGTTGAAGAAACGTTTGGTTACCTCACTAGTGTTGATTTTGCCAGATCAAACCAAGGACTATGAGGTGTATTGCGACGCTTCACGTCGAGGACTTGGAGCAATGCTTATGCAGGAAGGGAGAGTTGTTTCGTATGTTTCACGACAACTGAAGCCCCACGAATTGAGTTATGCTACGCATGATTTGGAGTTAGCAGCCGTAGTGCATGCATTGAAGACATGGAGACATTTCCTCATTGGAAATCATTGTGAGGTGTACACGGATCATAAGAGTCTAAAGTACATTTTCACGCAGAAGGAGTTGAATCTCAGACAAAGGAGATGGTTGGAGCTCATCAAGGATTATGATATGAGATTGCATTATCATCCCGGGAAGGCTAATGTAGTAGCTGATGCATTAAGCCGCAAGAGCCATGTCAATACACTAATGACGGGAGAAATACCCAAGGAGTTAGCAGAAAATCTTCGTGAACTATGTGTGGAAATAGTTCCGAGAGGCTATGTAGCAGCGCTAGAAATTCAGTCAACCTTGATGGACAAAATCAGAGAAGATCAGAAAACTGACAAAGAGATTGCCGCTATAAAGGAGAAACTGAGCAAAGGAAAAGCTAAAGGATTTCATGAGGATGAGCACGACACCCTATGGTTTGAAGACCGTGTTTACGTGCCTAATAACCCGGAAATCAGGAAGTTGATTCTGCAAGAGGCACATGATTCACCGTATTCGATTCACCCAGGAAATACCAAGATGTATTTGGATTTGAAGGATATTTTCTGGTGGACCGGAATGAAAAAGGATATTGCGGAGTATGTAGCAGTTTGTGACGTATGTCAGAGAGTAAAGGCAGAGCATCAGAAGCCAGCAGGATTGTTGCAACCATTGCTGATACCCGAATGGAAGTGGGATAAGCTAGGCATGGATTTTATCACGGGATTACCAAGGACTCGTTCAGGCTATGAATCAATTTGGGTTGTAGTCGATCGATTGACGAAGGTAGCACATTTCATCCCAGTAAAGACCACTTACACCAGTGCTAAGTTGGCAAAGATATACATGACCAGGATCGTATGTTTGCATGGAGTTCCGAGGAGCATCGTATCAGATAGAGGAACCCAGTTTACCTCAAAGTTCTGGAAGCAGTTGCATGAGACTTTGGGTACTAGGTTAGAATTTAGTACAGCTTTTCATCCGCAGACAGATGGACAGACTGAGAGAGTCAATCAGATTTTGGAGGATATGCTGAGAGCTTGTGCGCTAGATTATGGATCTAGTTGGGACGATAATTTGCCATATGCAGAGTTCTCTTACAATAATAGCTATCAGACCAGTTTGAAGATGGCACCTTTCGAAGCTTTGTACGGAAGGAGGTGCAGGACACCGTTGTCATGGGACGAAGTTGGAGACCGCCAGTTGTTTGGACCAGATCTGATTAAGGAGTCTGAATAGAAGGTGAAGTTGATTCGCGATAGGCTCAAGGTAGCCCAGTCTAGGCAGAAGAGCTACGCAGATTCTAAACGCAAGGAGACAGTTTACGAAGTCGGAGACAGAGCTTATCTTCGAGTATCCCCACTTCGAGGGATTAAGCGCTTTGGAGTTAAGGGGAAGTTAGCGCCACGATTTGTAGGACCATATCGAGTTTTGGAGCGTATGGGAGAAGTGGCTTACAAGTTGGAATTGCTAGAAGGATTAACAGGAGTTCATGATGTGTTTCACGTTTCTCAGTTGAAGAAGTGTCACGCGGAGTGGCTGACATACCTTTGAGAGACACAGTGCCATTGGAATCAATTCAGTTGGATAACAATTTGACCTATGAGGAGAAACCAGTCAAGATTCTTGAGTTTGCCAGCCGAGTTACTCGTAGCAAGGTTATCAAGTTTTGCAAAGTTCAGTGGAGCCACCACAAGGAGGATGAAGCCACCTGGGAGCGAGAGGAAGATTTGCTCAAAGACCACCCTCACCTATTTTCTAGCCAACCCGAATCTCGAGGGCGAGATTCATCTTAAGGGGGGTAGGTTTGTAACATCCCAAATTTTCAATTTGGAATGTTATACATTAGATCATCATGCATATCATATTTTATTTTGCTTTTGGTTTTGATCCTAGAAAATCCTAAGCAACTCAAGGACCCACGGAGAGAGTTGGGGATTTCGTTGTTTACATATTTGAGTTTTCTCAAATTATGTAAACAGGATCATTTGATTTTATTTATTTTATCATCAATTATTTCTATTACAAAAATATGAGAGAGGGAATAAAATGACTTTCCCAAAATATAGAAATATTGAGGATTTAATAAAAAAATCAAATAAGTTTTATTTCGGAGTTTTTCGGTATTTTTATTTGAATTTAGGAAAAATGCGTGTTTTTCAAAGTCATAGTTTGGGCCTAGATAAATGTTCACTTTATCGGGCTTGATTTTAGAAACCCGGAAAAATTTATTTCGTGATTTTTGGAGTCCGTTTAGTATTTCTTTTTATTTTTCTTCCGAGCAGAATTATTTAAAAAAAACGCGGAACCGACTTTGGGCCGTACTCGGCCAGGACTCCGCCTGGCCGGGGCCTTTATAAGGCGCGCCCGAGGCCCGAGCCGAGCCAGCCCACCACCGCCGCCCTAACCCTAGCGCGCCCCAGCCCCAGCCGCCGCCGCCACCGGAGTTGCGCGCCACCCGAGGTTTGCCGCCGCCTTGTTTTCCGTGTCGTTAAAAAAATATTCTGTTCGTCGTTTTCCTTTTTCATCGGATTTTTCCGTGGTTATTTTCTGATCGCGATTTCTGATCCGATTTTTGTTTTAGTATAACTTTTCGCTCGTTTATCGGAATCAGGCGATTCAAGCGCTTGGAGTTTCGTCTCGAAACCCTCTTTCCGAATAATCAACTTAAACATGTTTTTGCTACTGTAAAATTTGCCCTAGATCCAGATTACTAGAACGAAGTTGTTTTCTTTCGCCGTTTGATTTCTTTTGCTTCGTTCGATTTGATTCTTTTTGCAAACCAGGGTTCTTAAGTTGAACTTTCTGGTTAGATTTTCTATTTGAGTTTTACCTGTGCATTAGATGAGTACTTATTGTATGCTTGTTGTTTGTCTGCGATAGAATACCCGGAGTGCGCCGCCTGTTACTTCGAATCTCTAGGTTTCGCGGATCATCAGCAAGGCAAGTAACACTTTGATCATACTTTTTCTACAACCCAGTTTTATTGCATTAGATCAATCCTCACACATTGCATGATTAGGATCTAATTAAATTGTGGGATGGGAAGTAGATGAGGTAGTACCTATTACCTGTTTATTATCAAACCTTTGGGAGTTACTTCTACGTTTGCTTATTATGCCATGCTATGCTAGTAGATGTGGATTGGGTGAGTGATATCCATGACAGATGTGAGATTGTTAATTAATGGTTTATCTATGGTGGCAACCTAACACACATCTGGGTGGATTGAGGCACCTGGGGTTTCCAGGACTTGCCTATTTTTCTTTTGGACCGCCACCCAGGCTCAAAGGGATCATGAGATTATTCATACTAGAAACTTCCGTGTGCAGCCACAAGCCATTATGGGCTCTGGCATAGTTGACTAAGTTGTGCGAACTCTTACAGTGGTAGACTAGCAGATGTAGGCGATGTAGGTGGTACGGTCTACCCGATAGTAAGGTGCTAGCGCTTCTGAAAGACTATGTCTCGGTCATCCGTTTCTCAAACACCATGTAGTGCGAGAAATCCAACGGAGGCGATCGAGTCTTGTGGGGAAAAGTGCGCAAACCTCTGCAGAGTGTAACAAACTAATCATGGTTAGCCGTGTCCCCGGTTATGGACATCTTGAGTATCTAGTACCTGGATTATCATGTGAATCTCAACATGTTACTCTAAATTAATTTTGTTGGGTTTTAATGATGTTACTTAATTGGGATTGAGAATGCTGTCAACCATTCTCAATGTTTAACAACCACCATGATAGTAATTAATTTATTCCTTTGAAGTAGGGAAAAATGGGCTTTACGCAAAAACTGTAACCATAGAGCTTTCCACCAGCCAAATATGCATATAGTATAGCTGTTGCATTCCATTATTCTCTATGTGTTATCTCGCCAGCATATTCCATGTGCTGACCCGTTTTCGGGCTGCAACGTTAATGTTGCAGACTTTTCAGACGACGATTGAGGAGTTTTAGGTCGTGGTTCTATACTCAGTGATGCCGTTGGAGTTGATGGACTCACTTATCTTCCAAGCGTTCCGCTGTTATCGTTATTAGATGGCCTTAAGCCATATTTATTGTAGTAAGTTCTCTTTTGAGACACTCGATGTAATAAGTGTGTGATTGCTACTCTGCTATAAATCCTTCGAGTACTGTGTGGTGTCAGCATTACTGGTCCAGGGATGACACCGGAGCACAGAGATCATACTGTTTGAGGTCTGGTCGCTACAGTTAGGCATCATGGTCTAGAGCATCCAGGAGGAAATTGCGGATCGCCGAGTGACCGAGTTTGTGAAGGTTTGGAAGTCACCTGAAGACTTACCATGAGTGATTGGGCGAGGTCTGTGTGACCTTAGCTCAAGGGGAATACGGTGAGGACTAAGTGTCCTGGACTGCGTGTTCAGGACTGGGTGTCCGGGACTGCCTGTCGTCAGGTTTGAATACTTAGCCGCCCTAACCAGACATACAACTATCACAACAGTTGGAACTGGTCTATAAAATCATCGTCTTCACCGAGCTAACTGGTTCCATTTCCTCAACCCTTCCATTTCCTCATTTTTGTGTTGTGTGCTTGTTCATATCTGTTTGAAGACTTTGACTGAAGACTTTCTCAATTTCCTCAGTTCAATTCCTTCAGTCTATTTGTCTTCATTCTGTTTATCATGTGTTTATGCTTTCTGTACTCTGTGACTTGTATTCATTTCATCATGATGATCATGCTTATGTTCTGTTATGTTTGCATCTGAGTACTTATTCCGCTGCAAGTAGTTCTTCTCTTAGGAATTTCCTCACCGTGAAATTCCTCAGTGAAGAATTCATAAAATCGCCTATTCACCCCCCTCTAGTCGACTTAACGCACTTTCAATTGGTATCAGAGAAAGGTACTCCATTGTTCTGTGTGATTTTGGTTTAACCGCTTGGAGTTTTAGTTATGTCGACCATAGGTATGATCAAGGTCTCTGCTGGGTGTCCTACCTTCGATGGGACAGACTACCCCTACTGGAAGAATAAGATGCGAATGCATCTTGAGGCAATTGATAACGATCTCTGGTATGTTGTGGACAATGGTGTTCCCTTTGTCACTCCCACCATCAACGCTGCTAATGTGGAGAGATTCAAGCAACTCGACTCTCAAGCGAAGAACATCATATGTGGCCATCTGAGCAAAGGGCAATATGCCAGAGTGAGTGCTTTGGAGACAACAAAGCTTATTTGGGACAGGCTGTCCAAGGTCAATGAAGGAGTCTCAACACAGCGTGACTCTCGAGTTGAGGTTCTTCGCAATCTCTTCAACTGCTTCAAAAGACTTGACAATGAAACTGTTCAGCAAACCTTCGATCGCCTCACTGACATCTCAAATGAGCCTCAAGCACTTGGTACCACTGACATCGCCGACCATGAGGTGGTGAAGAAATTGCTGAGATCGCTTGATTCCTCATTTGATACTCCGGCATTAATGATACAAGAACGTGGAGACTATAAGTCACTTGATCCCGCTGATATCCTCGAGAGGCTAAACACTCATGAGTTCTAGCTTGCTGAGAAGAGAGATCTCTATGGACCAAGCTATGGCAGATCACGAGCTCTGAAGGCCAAGGCAGTGTCTGAAGGTGAAGATTCTGGTAGCAGCTTTGGTGATCCTGAAGAACTGAGCCAGGAGCTAGCAATGCTCGTGAGGAAATTCCAAAAGTTCTCAAGACGTGGTCGTTCTAGAAAATCCTCAAGAAGTGGTGACTTAAGATCAGATTCCTCATCCCATGATTACAAGAAGAGACTCTGTCACAAATGCAAGAAACCCGGTCACTACATTCGAGATTGTCCTCAGTGGGAAATCAAAGAAGAAGAAGTATAAGGACTACAGTTCTGATGATTCAAAGAAGAAGAAGAAATCTTCAAAGTCCTCTTCATCAAAACCTTCCAGGTCTTCATCTCACAAGAAGAGCAGCTCCAAAAAGGCTCGGGCATTCATTGGCAAGGAAATGGACTCTGAGGCTGAATCTGAGGAAAATGAGGAAGAGGAGAAATCCGAGGAGTCAGACTCTGGTGTGGCAAGCCTAGCCCTCGCTACCGCGTTCGTCAGCAAGTCCATCTTCAACTCTGAGGAAAAGGACCTCCCAAACACTACTGACGACGGCAATGATGACTACGCTCCCACCTATTTCTTCATGGCAAAAGGTTCAAAGGTACTCAAATATCCCTCCTCTGAATCAAGTGAGGATGAATCTGATGAAAACCTCAAACCAGCTAATCTAAACTTGCTAAGATTGCTGTGAAACTGCAAAAAGCTCTTGAAAAAGTTCAAAACATGCTAGATAAAAGCGATGATATGTTGGGGGAAGAAATGGATCGCATGAAAATTTTGACTGAATTTTTTTAGAGATTTCATTCCAAGTTTGACTATCTTTAGAGTCATCATAACACTCTCTTATCTGATCATGAGAAGCTTTCTTATGAATTTCTTCAAAGAAAGCAAGATCTTGAGCAGTTAAGTGTGAGTTATGAAGATCTTTAGAAGGAGCATGATTCATTACTTGCTCAACAAATCAGCGCTACTCAGGAACAATTTATTCCTCCATGTTTGAAATGCGTTGAACGTGAATCTGCTAATTCTTCACCTGAATGTTCAAATGCCTCTATTGCTGCAAATTCTTCAACTGTCTCTGCTATCACTAATTCCTCATCTGAGGACATTGCTAGTATCACTGACCATGCAGGGCTGAAGGAATTGTATGTGACAGGCATGTACAAAAGCCTCAAAGGGCATCAGGCTCTTTGTGATGTGCTTAAGAAGCAGATTCTCAATAGGAACCCTAGGAAAGAGGGTATTGCCATTGAGAGGAAACTCAATGCTGATGGGACCTACTGGAAACCTGAGCAGTATCCCAAAACCTCATGGGTTGCTACAAAGGGACCTTCAGTGGATCCATCTACTTTATCTAGCTTTACATGTGAATCTTCATATTCTTCTGATGAGTCATTTGACTCCAACTATAAACTGTTCAAAAATCAGAATGGTGAAGTATTTGCTAGATATGTTGGCACTAACTGCAGGAATGGTTCCCCTATGAAGAAAATCTGGGTTCCTAAAAGGTGCCTTGAAAATCTTCACATGAATGTCATCATGACACCACCTGTGAAGAATAGGAAGCCCAGATCAAATTCTTCATATGGACCAAATTCTTCATATGGATCCAAGTCCTCATACGGACCAAATTCCTCACGTGGACCAAATTCCTCAAAAGGATCAAAGTCCTCATATGAACATCATCGTGCTAACCCTTCTGTTTCACAGGGAAAATCTAACGATTATGGATATGTGCATTATTCTTGAAATCATTATGTTCATAAGTCCTCGAAGAATTTCTCTGCTTATTCATATGCTTACCCTAACTCCTCTTATGTGAAACGAATTGGACTAGCTTCAATGCCATCGTTCTCTTATGGAGCTCACAGAATGATGAACTCTTTGCCACCCCTTCAGATGTGGGTGGTGAATAAAAGGAACTAATCTCTTATGCAGGGTCAGGTCTCCAGACGAACTTAACCATCTGAAGAATTTGTTGGAGACCTGAATATGCTTGAAAGGATGCAAGCTAATCACGAAGAAATGAATTTTCATTTCTAACGTCCTCATACTACTCTACCTGTTCTCTTGCTTGACAGAATTGATCTGATGAATTTGATGTCATATTCTTCACTGATGAAGTATATGAGTTCGTAAGCTGCACTAATTCATCTGCAGGATGATAAACCCAAAGCCACTGAGTGGGTCCTCGATAGTGGATGTACAAATCACATGACTGGTGAGAGGAGGTTATTGATGGACTCTGCTTTATCTCCATCACATCTGAAGCATATCACCTACGCCGACAAAGGCAAAAGCAAGGTATTGGGTCTAGGTAAGGTTGCAATCTGAAAGGATCGACACATGGACAAAGTCATGCTTGTCGAGTCCTTAGGGTTCAACCTCATGTCTATCTCAATGCTTTGTGATCTTGATATGGTTGCTGTCTTTGGCAAGCATCGTTGTGTTGTAATCATGGAAGCTGACAATTCCAAAGTCTTCGAAGGCTTTAGGAGAGGAGATTTTTATATTGTTGATTTCTCTATAGGACCACAACCTGCTACATGTCTACTAGCAAAAGCTTCAGAAGGATGGCTATGGCATCGATGACTTGGTCATGCTGGGATGAGGAACTTGCACACGCTCGCAAAGAAGAAGCATGTCATTGGCATCGAGGGTGTCAAATTCCTCAAGGACCATTTGTGTGGAGCTTGTGAAGCCGGAAAGATGAGCAAGGCCAAGCATCCCTCAAGGACCATCATTACTACCACTCGTCCATTTGAATTGCTTCACATGGATCTCTTTGGCCCTACTCACTATGCCACATTTACTAATGTTGCATCTTTATATGGCTTTGTCATTGTTGATGATAATTCTCGATATACGTGGGTGCATATCATCACTTACAAAACTGAAGTGCAGGAAGTCTTCAAACGATTTTCCTCGAGGGCTTCAACCAACTTTGGTGTGAAGATCAAGCACATCAGAAGTGACAATGGAACTGAGTTCAAGAACACTGGTATTGATGACTATCTTGATGAACTTGGTATTACTCATGAGTTATCTGCTCCTTATACTCCTCAACAGAATGGCGTCGTGGAGCGCAAGAATAGGACTCTTGTTGAGATGGCTCGCACTATGCTTGATGAGTACAAGAGGCCTCCTCGCTTCTGGCGTGAGGCAATTGATACTGTGTGCCACATCATCAACAGGGTATATCATCACAAATTCTTCAAGAAGAATGCATATGAACTCCTCACTGACAAGAAACCCAATGTGAGTTATTTCAAAGTCTTTGGAGCTAAATGCTGGATTAGAGATCCTCATCATAGTTCTAAATTTGTACCGAAAGCACATGAAGGTTTTATGCTTGGTTATGGTAAGGACTCGCACACCTACAGAGTCTTCAACACCTATCACCACAAGGTTGCTGAAACTGTAGATGTGCAGTTCGATGAGACTAATGGCTCGCAAAGAGAGCACCTACCTCTTGTGACATATGAAATACCTCCCGAGGAAACTATTAAGTTCAAGGCTACCTAGGATGTCATTCCTACCGAAGAATCTGCTGAAGAAGTCATTCCAGAACGTGAAGAACATCATGCTGATGCACCTGAGGAAAATGATGCTAAAGAAAATGCTGATCAACTTCGTCAACGACAACCAGCTCATCCTCGTGTTGCAAATGAAGTGCAGATTGAGAAAATCATCAGCGACATCAACATTCCAGGTCCTCTCACACGCTCAAGAGCTTCACATCTATCTAACTTTTGTGGGCACTTTTCTTTCATCTCTATCATAGAGCCCACTAATGTAGATGAAGCATTTCTGGAGCCTGAGTGGATTCAAGCTATGCAAGAGGAATTACATCATTTCGAGCTCAACAATGTCTGGGAACTGGTCAAACGTCCAGATCCTCGCAAGCACAATATCATTGGCCCAAAGTGGATCTACCGCAACAACCAAGATGAAAATGGCCTTGTGGTGAGGAATAAGGCATGACTTGTAGCACAAGGCTACACACAGGTTGAAGGAATTGATTTTGATGAAACTTTTGCACCTGTTGCTAGACTTGAAGCTATTCGCATATTACTTGCTTATGTTAACCATCATGATATCATCTTACAACAAATGGATGTGAAAAGTGCATTCCTCAATGGTAAGGTTGAGGAAGAAGTATATGTTGCTCAACCCCCAGGTTTTGAAGATCCAAAGCATCCTGACAAAGTCTTCAGACTCAATAAGGCCCTCTATGGCCTCAAGTAGGCCCCTAGGGCGTGGTATGATACTTTCAAGAAATTCCTCATGAAGAAAGGCTTCAAACCCGGTTCACTTGACCCAACTCTTTTCACTAAATATTATGATGGTGAATTGTTTGTGTGCCAAATATATGTTGATGATATCATTTTCGGTTGTATTGACCAACGTTACAATGATGAGTTTGCCTATATGATGAGTGAAGAATATCAAATGTCTATGATGGGAGAACTAAAATTCTTCTTAGGTATTCAAATTCGTCAACATCGCAATGGCATATTCATATCTCAGGAGAAATACCTCAAGGATGTACTAAGGAAATTCGGCATGCAAGATTGCAAAGGAGTCAAAATCCCTATGCCCACAAATGGCCATCTATGCACTGATGAAAATGGTATTAACTTCGATCAAAAGGTATACCGCTCCATGATTGGTTATTTATTGTATTTATGTGCATCCAGGCCAGATATTATGCTTAGTGTTTGCATGTGTGCCCGATTTCAAGATACACCGAAGGAATCACACCATAAGGCTGTGAAGCATATTCTTCGATATCTAGCTCACACACCAACACCTCGATTATGGTATTCCAAGGGCTCATCTTTTGATCTCATTGGATATTTAGACTCTGACTATGCTGGTGATCGTGTGGACAACAAGTCAACATCAGGCACATGCCATTTCCTCGGACAATCCTTGGTCTGTTGGTCCTCGAAGAAACAGAAATGCGTATCACTATCTACTGCTGAAGCTGAGTACATTGATGTTGGTTCTTGCTGTGCTCAATTGCTATGGATGAAGCAAACCCTCAAGGACTACGGCGTCAACATGAAGAATGTGCCTCTCTAATGTGACAATAAGAGTGCCATCAAGATTGCTCATAACCCTGTTCAGCACTCGAAGATAATGCACATTCAGATTCGTCATCATTTTCTTCGTGATCATGTGTTGAAGGGGGACATCCCTATTTAGAATGTGAAGACTAAAGAACAGCTAGCCGATATCTTCACAAAGCCCTTGGATGAGAAGAGATTTAGCAAGTTGAGGTGTGAGCTAAATATCCTAGAATCTTCGAATGTCCTTTGAAAAGGACACTATCGGATCATGGGTTCCGACAAAACCCTCAAGGTTCGAACACTGGTGTGCATGCGGAGATCTCCCCGCTATTGATCCATGTCCCAACTCAACTAAGATCTTACGAACTAACTCGCCGAACTCGCAACACAAAGGACACAAGATTTATACTCGTTCGGGCCACCGTTGTGTTGTAATACCCTACTCTAGTGTGGTGTGGTGGATTGCCTCTTCGGCTGAGGATGAATAGTACAAGGGGAAGAACAGCCTCTTGAGGAGAGGTGTTCTTGTGCTCGGTGAACTTGTGGTTGTTCTGGTCTCTCTTGGCCAGACCGATTGATCGATCCTCCCCCTAGCTACGGTGGTGGCTAGTCCTATTTATAGAAGCCCTGGTCCTCTCCCCAAATATTGAGCGGGAAGGGAGCCAACAACGACCAATTTGAAGGGGGACAACTAGTACAAGCTATCCTGACAAAAGCAGTCTTCGCCTGCCAAAGGCTTTGGTGGTGATGCCGTCTTGGGATCCACGGTGACCTCCGTCCTGCCGTCTTGTTGGTCTTGGTCTCGTTGCACCAATATGGAAACCTTTTCTTGACGCCTCGGTACTCTGCGCCTGCGCTTGCTCCCTTAGCACTGAAGAGGAAACAAGGACATTGTGCGCGCTGGCGCCCACCTAGCCTGGGTCGTCATGGCTCACGTCACTGGAACCTCGCGAGGTTCACCTAGCCTTGAACTCTCCGCCCCTCGCGAGCCAGCCTGGTGAGGCCGCTCCTGAGGAGGTCTTGTGTCGCCCGCCTCGTGAGGCTTGGCCCCTCGCGAGGGTCTTGAGTCCTTGCTGGTTAAGATGGGTCGTACGGGCCCGCTCGCAGAGCAATGCCGTGGGCCGCAGGAAGGCAAGTCCTGGGACCCCTGTCCCCAGAACGCCGGCAGTAGCCCCCGGGCGCAAGGCGTGCTCGGGCTTGGCTTCGAGGCGAAGCCAAGGGCCAAGTGCGGAGCGCCGCGGGCCCCAATAGCCTGCGGCCTTGGTTGACGCGTGGCGGTTGATTGGACGTGGGCGTCTCCGCTTCCCCACGTTGCCTCGGGAACTGCCCGACTTGACAAGTCCCTGCGACATGCAAGGAAAACCATCATTACCTATGATCGTCGGGGGTGCTGGTTGGCCTTCTCCTGGTATAAATGGGAGGGGGCGGAGCGCCATCACCAGTCTCTCCTCTGCCTCTCCCGCTTCTTCTCCTTCCTCGCTCCACTCCTCTCTGGTGCAGTCATGGCACCGATTTGGACGTTCTCTGCCGCAGAGAAGGGCAAGGATCCCCTCACCGGGCCCGAGGTGCTCCCGCCAAAGAAGAGGAGGTCCCATCGCCGCGAGATGGTAGTGAGGCCAGTGGTGTCGCGGCCTTGGTATGAAAGGCCGCCGCTTGGGTACCCACTACCCTTGTATGCTTGTGCCGATGGTTCCGGAGGGATGGGCAACGAGCGTCGCCGCCCGTGCCAGGGCCGTGGCCGCCGTGCCACGGAGGCGCATGCTGCCACCTCAGGGGTCCACACGACGGACTCCTCGCGCGAGTTCGTGATATTGACGGCGATGCCCCCGAGCACCTGGATTTGCCTCCCGCAGTTCTTCGCCGCCGAGATACCACTGTGGGGCCCTCGCAAGCTTTGGCTGCAACACGCCGACTGCGATGTCCCAGCGACTGGAGCGGAGATTAGAGCCATTGCCTCCAGGAAGATCTTCATGACCCGAGGCAGGGGCGAGATTGCCCGAGTCTGCCGCGTGGAGGGCGCCCTCGTGATCGACTTCAAGTACGACGGTGCCTCCGTGCTATTCTTCAAGGTCTTCGACGAGGAAGGCCGCCACCTGGAGTGCTGCCCTGAAGGAGGTCACCAGGACGGTGCAGCGGCGAGCGTTGGGCCTGCCGCAGGCTCCGCCTGCAACTCCTCGAGCGACAGCAGCGACTCCTGGTGGTCCAGCGACTCTCCTGAGCTCGTGGAGTATCCGGAGACGAGCGATGATAGCTATGTGCCCCTGAGCTCCTGCCGTGCCCAGAGTAGAGCTGCAGCGTCAGGCCGCCGCCGGCGCTGACCTGGATGGGGTTAGCGCTAGCCTCACGTGGCCCACTGTTGACGATGGCGTTGGCGACATTTGGTGCATGTAGATAGAACTCCTAGGAATTCCTTCCCTTTGTTCCCAGCGAGGAATCAAGAAATGAACCCCGTGGGGGCGTGTAAAGCGTCTGTAATGCCTTTTGTCAATATAGCCCTTATTATGAAGATTTGTGCGCGCATATCCTACCAAGGCTCGGCCTCCCCTTTCCAATCCCGTGACAGCTTGGTGCTCTACGCTGACAGGTCCCGGTCCCCAGGCAGCTGCAGCCGTCGCTGGTATGTCAGGTCGTGTGCCGTGGTCAAGGCCAGGAGGTGATCGGCCCGAGGTCCAGTAAGAGCTCCTGAGGTGCGATGCTCAAGAGGTCCCCTTTAGCGCGCAAGCAGCTGTCTTAGGATGGGAAAGGAAGAAAACATTGCCGCAGCAGGGCAGCGAGGGAGTGAGCGAGGGTCTCATGCCGTAGAGAATGGTGGATCCAGAGCGAGAACTTATCTTGGCTGTCCGGAGTCGGCTCCTCGAGTCGTGCCGGACTCGTGCGCCGTCCACTGTAGTGTAGCTTGGTCAGGCCCGTGCGAGCCTCTCCCCCTCTTCTATGTGTTCTCCTGAGTGCTCTGCATCCTCAGGTCCTGGCCCTCGAGCCAGCTCAGCCACCGCTGGTATGCCAGGTCGCGATGCCGTGGTCCAGGCCATGGGGTGAGGACTGGAGAGCCAGTAAGAGCTCCTGAGACGCGATGCTCAGGAGCCCCCCTTTAACACGCAAGTGAATTGCACAAGAGAAGTGGGAGAGTCCGCGGTACCGCTCGCTGTTGTCCTCGGGAGGCTCTGCAAGTTCGCGCGAGGAAGGGCCCGAGCCACCATGGTGATTGCTGGTTCGCCTCTGGTGCGTGAGAGGGGAATTCCTACTGCGGAGAGCCCCCAGGGCGTGTACAGCCCCGCCCTGACACATGGCTTGCACGGCAGGGCTAGACAAGGTGTGTCTGGGCACTCGTGAGCCAGCACAGGACTCACGAGGCCCTACCTCAAGGCGGGTTGCGCCTGGTCTTGGTTCTTGTTTGCTGTGTTGGTCCTGCGAGGTGGTCAGACAACCTGCGCCGAACAAATCTCCTGAGGTTATCGCCTGAGAAGGCCAAGCACCAACAGCCCCAGGAGGTGACGTGAACGGGGCCGGCCCGCCAGACAGAGCTTAGTCGTTGGATTTATCGATGCTATAGGGACGGGCCTGAGCACAGACGTCGTGCCTAATCCTCTCACGTGAAGGGTCCTGAAGAAAGACGACCGGCGTGCAGCTCCCGTGATGGGCGACAATCAAGCAGGTGATAGTCATAGATAGATTAAGCATGAAAGGCAATCTAGCTCAGGTAAATGCATAAACGATACACGCCACTGGGTCTGGCCCGAGCGGCTTGGGGATGATGCAGCCCGAGGGGCACCCCCCAGCAAGGTAAGCTAAAGACATAAACAAGGAAAGATACATGCCACAGGGACGGACCCACGTGGCCTGGGAATAATGCAGCCCCCTGGGCTCCCAGCTAAATGAATTTCAAAAATGTCACCTAGTTCCGTTGATGAAGGGGTGTTGAGGTAGCTAAAGGTACGCGGCGAAGGGGTGGCCCCTCATGAGCCACCGGGGTCCTGAGCCTCGGGAGGCTCTGGGGGTCCCGGTGGTTCCTTGAGGACAGTCTCCATCTCTGCCAGGACTGCGTGGTGCCTGGCCTCCTAACCCGCCATGACGCTCCGCAGGTTGCGCTGGAAGGCAGTGGCCACGCTCGGCAGGCCGAACGTCATGCGTACGTAGCCGTGAGGTGGACCTTCGCAGCGCCCAACACGTGAAGGCCAGAAGCGCTCCTGAGATGCGGCTCGGTTGAGCCCTGGTATGTTGATGCAGCGCCAGGTAGGCGGTGGTCGCCGCGTATTGCTCTTGCTTCCTGAAGCTCCTGAGATACCTTCGTGATGAACTCCTGAGCACCGGGCGCTCCTTGCCCAGTGTCCTCCTGAAGGAGACGTGTCGTGAAACACGCCTCCAAGTGGTGCCCGAGCGCCTCCCTCGTGACGTTGGTGAGGTCCGAGGCCCTCCAGAAGAGAGCCCCCGAGCCCTGCCCGAGGAGGGCGCTGAGCGCGCCTTCCTATGCGATAGAGGGAGGCGCCCCAGGTGCGGGCGCTGATCCTGACGAGGTGCCACTTGCGGTGCTTCCCTCCTGAGGTCTGGCACAGAGTTGCTGCTGCTTCTTCTTGGGGACGACCTCCGAAGGGTACCGAGCTGCATTGTGGCCGGGGTCTTCGATTGACGCTGCTTGGAAGGCGCACTCGAGGGAGCACACCGCGTCTCTTTCTTCATAGGGGACTGTGATGATCCCGCCGCTTCCTGGCATCTTGAGGACGTTGTAGCCGTGGTGCGTCACGGCCATGAACTTGGCCAGGGCCGGATACCCGAGGACGGCATTGTATGGTATACGGATGCGGGCGACGTCGAAGTCGATGAGCTTAGTGTGGTAGTTGTTGTGCTGTCCGAAGGTGATTGGGAGGCGGACCTGACCAAACGGTTTGGTGGAGCCGTCGGTCACTCCTGAGAAAGGCTTGGTGGGCTGAAGCTGATCATACGGCACTTGGAGGCTGTCGAACGTCTCAACGGACATGACGTTGAGCCCTGCGCCGCCATCGATTCGGGTCTTGGTGACTTGCACGTTGCTGATGACAGGTGAACAAAGCATCGGGAGGACGCTGGCAGTAGCCGCGCACTTGAGCTGGTCTGCTGAGTTGAACGTGATGGCGCAATGGGACCACCTGAGCGGGCGCGTGGCCTCGAGCTTGGGGAGGACTACGTTCACCTCACGAGCAAACTGTTTGAAGATACGCTGTGAGGTTGGGGCTTGAGCTCCGCCCAAGATGCAGGCGATGGCACGCGGCTCCTGGAAGCCCCCAGCCCCCTCATCTTGGTGGTGGTCGTCATCCCTTCTTGGTGGTGGCGGTAGTGGAGGAAGACCGGCGTTGCCCTAAGGACGATCCTCACGAGGCTGATCCCTCCAGGCGCCCTTGCGAGGCTGATCCTGCCAGTGGTCCTCACGAGGCCGGTCGCGCCACTCCTGGCACGGGCCATGGTCATCCTAGCATCCACCACCACGTCCTCCTCCTCGGTCGTAGCCCCGATCGTTGCGCTCGGGGCGTCGACCGAAGCGTCCTTCTCGAATGGCTCTGAGCTCTTGACAGTCGCTAGTGTTGTGGCTATGCAGGTTATGGAAGGCGCAGACGGTCGGCTGCTCTTGGATGACTCGGGCTGGTCCGTGCCGTGCTTTGTGTCCGATTCTGCCGCGAGCACGGCTTCTCGCTTGCGCTTCACGTCTTTGGCCTTGGCTTTCTTCTCCTCCGGGTCCGCCGGGAGCTCGAGGAGGGAGAGGCGCCCCTCCTCAGCTCTTGCGCACTTGGTCGCCAGGTTGAACAGCTCCAGAGATGTGCACAACTCCTCATGGATGGCGAGCTCCTCCTTCATCTTGACGTCGTGGATGCCATCGGAAAACGCAGAGATGATGGCCTCGTCCGTCACCTTGGGGATCTTGAGGCGAACGTTGTTGAAGCGCTGGATGTACTTCTGGAGGGTCTCTCCTAGTTGTTGCTTAACGCGGCGCAGGTCACCCGCAGCAAGTGGGCGGTCGCGAGTGCCCTGGAAGTTGGCGAAGAAACGGTCGTGCATCTCGTCCGAGGAGGATATCGAGCCTAGAGGCAGATTCAGGAGCCGGGAGAGGGCACCATCCTTGAGAGCCTTGGGAAACCAATTCGCCATGACTTTCTCGTTGCTGTTGGATACCTCGATGCTCATCTCGTAGAGCTGCAGGAACTCCGCGGGGTCGGGGGTGCCGTCGTAGCGAGGTGGCAAATCCGGCTCGAAATTTCCCAGCCAAGAGACGCTATGCAGCTCAGGGGTGAAGTTGTGGCAGCCTGTCGTGGTCATCGGGACTCTGCGCTGGTGGAGAACTTGTCCTTGATGGGGTCCGCGCACCGCCGCCGCAGGTGGCATGCCGTTTTTCCGTGGTGGTGCAGGGAGCGCGGGGGCGTTTTCTCGCTGCCAAAGGACTTCTTGGCAGCTTCTTTCTTCTTGCGCGTGTGCCAGACGCGGCAGGTCGCGCCGTGGGGCCGCGCGCCTCGGCGCCAAGACTCCGCCTTGGGGCAGAGGTGGTGGAGGCGCTTTGCGGGCCACGCTGCCCGCAGCTGGCGGAGGGCGAGGTGGCGAGAGGGACGGCGCAGGGGAGCCCCCTGCGGCGCTGACAAGCTCGGTGATGCGGTCAAGCCAGTCCTCGTAGAGGTCGTCGATTGGGCGATAGCGCAGGAGCTCGCGCGCCATGCACAGAGCGGCCTACGCATCCACGGGAGCACGACGAGCGTAGGACAACGAACCGGCTGGGGTCAGCGATGGAGTGGCGGTGCGGCCGTCCCGCTGCACCGAGGGGTGCAGCAAGGATGCTTGCTTCTCGTTCCCCGCCGGGCTGGTGGCGGCGTTGGCGGCAGGTGACGGAGAACGATGAGGCGGCCCGTTGACGAGAGCCGTCTGAGCAATGCGGGCGGCAAGGGCAGCCCGGCGGTCAGCGCGAGCGCAGCGAGTGTCCGACATGGAGACGATGAGACGACAGGACACGGAGGGACGAAAGGGAAGCTTTGGCGCAACCCTACCTGGCGTGCCAAATGTCGGATCACGGGTTCCGGCAAAACCCTCAAGGTTTGAACACTGGGGTGCGCGCAGAGATCTCCCCCTATCGATCCACGTCCCAACTCAGCTAAGATCTTACGAACTAACTCGCCGAACTCGCAACACAAACGACACAAGATTTATACTGGTTCGGGCCACCGTTTCGGTGCAATACGCTACTCTAGTGTGCTGTGGTGGATTGCCTCTTGGGTTGAGGAGGAATAGTACAAGGGGAAGAACAGCCTCCTAAGGAGAGGTGTTCTTGTGCTCAGTGAACTCGTGGTTGTTCTAGTCTCTCTTGGCCAGACCGATCGATCGATCCTCCCCCTAGATACGGTGGTGGCTAGTCCTATGTATAGAGGCCCTGGTCCTCTCCCCAAATATTGAGCCAGAAGGGAGCCAACAACGGCCAATTTGAAGGGGGACAACTAGTACAAGCTATCCTGACAAAAGCAGTCTTCGCCTACCAAAGGCTCTGGTGGTGACGCCGTCTTGGGCTCCACGGTGACCTCCGTCCTGCCGTCCTACTGGTCTTGGTCTCGTTGCACCAATATGGAAACCTTTGCTTGACGTCTCGGTACTTTGCGCGTGCGCTTGCTCTCTTAGCACAGAAGAGGAAACAAAGACATTGTGCGCTGGCGCCCGCCTGGCCTTGGTCGTCATGGCTCACGTCACTGGAACCTCGCGAGGTTTGCCTGGCCTTGAACTCTCCGCTCCTCGCGAGCCAGCCTGGTGAGGCCGCTCCTGAGGAGGTCTTGTGTCGCCCGCCTCGCGAGGCTTGGCCCCTCGTGAGGGTCTTGAGTCCTTACTGGTGAAGATGGGCCGTACGGGCCCACTCGCGGAGCCACGCCGTGGGCCATAGGCAGGCAAGTCTGGGGATCCCCGTTCCCAGAACGCCAACAGACACACATCCTAACACTTATGCAAAATTGATGACTTAGATGTGCAACACACAGAGAAATGTTTTTTCTTCAATCAGTGAAGACTAACCCTCTAAGTGTGAAGAAATTAACGATGAATTTGATTCTCAGAGCCCTACGATAATTGTACGCGGTGTCTGAAATCATCATTCTTATACGGTGGGTCACGCCACCACCAAAAGTTGAAAATCTTCAATTTGAGTTTTTCCTCTCTTTTTGAAATTCCTTAGTTGTTCTTTTTCTTCAACTTTGCAATGCCTTCACTCTTCTTTCCGTTGTTATTCTTCATTGGCAATAGATATATATGAGTTTATGTCCTCTATAACATTCACTTATTGCTAATTCTTCAAGTTGCTCTTTCTGCTAAGTGAATGTGATCGGACCCTTCCCCCTCAATGCTAAACTCAACCCAGTCTATTCACAAATTCTTCATGTGCGTTCTATTTGAAACTCGTTCAAAATCTTTACTGTGTCCTTGTCAACTGAAGAATTTGCGAACAAAACTTTAAACTTATCTTATCTGAATTTTTGGCTTTTGCCGCTCAAACCGTTCCACTTTCCACGATATATTATCCTATTGACCCACGATCATGCACGATCGTCACCTCTCAATACGTGGGTGACACATTTCACGCGAATGAGAAGGGTCAGGGGCACGTTCGTCCAAATTTCCTCGAGCGAGCAGTTTTTCACTTCGGCTATAAATACCCCTCTCCCTTCCTCACTTCATTTTTACTCCGCTCGACCTCACTCCCTCGCTCGAGCTCTCAAACCCTAGCGCCGCCGCTACTTCCATCGTCGCCGGTGAGGAAGAGCTTCACTGCCTCAACCTCATTGTCGTCGTACTCGCACCGGCTGCGGATTTCTTCACTCCGCCGCCGCCGTAGCCGTCTTCCTCTGGCAAGTTAGGGCGTGGAAGATCCGAACTGACGAGCTTCTAAATCTACTGCTCATAGTTCATCGTGTTCTTCATCAAGGGTAATTAAAAGTTACTTTTACCGCCCTTGTTGATTCTGATGTTTTCTACAAAATCTTCAAAAGGTGTTTATTCTTCAAATCTTCACACACTAAACACCTCACATATCATATGTTCTTGATCCGTTTCCTTAAGCAACATTTTTCTTCAAGATTCCTCAATTGTGTGGATTTTCAAGTCTGTACAACTCTAGAACCTAAGTCAAAGAATGCTTAGTGAAATTCCTCAAGACTCATCCAGTCAAATTCCTCGAACTTGTTCTTTTTGCAAAAACTTCTGAGAACGCATATGACCTCTCCAAATTCTTCGCACCTATACTTTGTTCACAGGTACACAAGTTCGCTGCTGAATCTCTAGGTTCTCAGCAACTTAAGTCATTTGCAGCGTTCCTCGAAGAAAAGTTGCATACATCCTCAGAGAACTCAATAGTTCAAAATCCTCAGCTGAAGAAAATGGCAGGAAATTCGCTGTACACCCTCCTTGCCCAAGACCTCCATTGGCACCTGGCCAAGTTGCTAATCCCTCTAGCATCAGAAGAGGTGAGGAATTTCCCAAGGAATGGGCCAAGCGTCAAGCTAAGCTGGCCAAAATGGCAAAAGAAGCAGTGAATAAATTTAATGAAGATACTGCTGCTGCCACTGCTGAGGTCTCTGCTAGCAAGCCTAAAAAGGCTATGCCCAAGAAGCCTGCTTAGAAGCCTAGTGCTTCAACTTCAATGCCCTCATGACCAAGTTCTACAAAGCCCTCACGGCCAATTCCTCCTACTGCACCAACTCCTCCAAAATCCTCAGCTCCTCCCTCCAAATCCTCAGCACCTGCGCATTTCGCCTCGTGCCAATGGACAATAGGCATCTCAATTGCCTCAGGAGCCTCTGCAAGTTCTTTTGCTCCTCCGCATTCTTCTACAGGCCCCACCTTGCTGAAGACAAAGGCCACTGTTGGACGAGGTTCTCGACCAAGTCCTCACAAGAAGCAAGTTGCCTTCCAAGTACCGTCCGATGACGACGAAGATGATGATGAAGAACTCGCTGAAATCATCAGAGATAGGCAACACAGGGTCGCTAGAGCCGAAGGCAGTAATCTGCCATTAATGTTGGATGCAAAGTTGATCCTCGACTTCATCGACTTGTGTCACAAGGACCCCAACACACCTCTGCCTGAGATGAACCTCACTCCTGGTCAAAGTCATGTGTTGACTCACTGCATTGACGAAGAAAAATGGAAATATGAACATGGGAGGAAGGTGAAGAAAGTGTAGTACAAGAAAGAGCGTTTTCTAAAGCAAAACTTCTTGAAGTTGTCACCTGAAGAACTTGTAGCTCTGCAATCAGAGATCAAGAATCTGAGTGATGAATTTGATTTCTACTAAGCTGACTGGCTTGGAGCCAAGGTCAGATTTGTGAAGATAACTGAGAAGTTCACTACCAATGTTGCAGCCCCAACGCAACAAGAAATTCCTCAGGTTGAGGTATCTGCTCAGCCTACTGAAGAAAATGCCAGCACCGCTGATGACAATCAAGCTGCCGAAGAAAATGTGAGTGACAGGGCTGATGACTGCATTCCAGCCGCTGATGAAACTACCAGGGCAACCACTAGTGTTGCGCCTGAAGAAACTGTCAGGATAGCTGAAGCTTCAACCGCTGTGCCTGAAGAAACTGATCATGCCAGGGCAACTGCATCAGTTGTGCCTGAAGATATTGAACCAATTTCCTCTGCTCCTCCTGCACCTACACCAAGTCCAATTCTTCCTTCTACATCAGAAGCGAAGAAGACCAAGGCTGCAGAGCGTGCAACTGTGAAGAAAAGGAAAGCATTAACTTCATCAGAATCTTCAGCTCCGAAGAAGATGAAGAAATTAACTAGCTCTTTTGAGAATCCAATTGATGATGTTCCAGTCTCAAGCATGCCATCAAAGGAACTCATTCCTTTTGATGAAGAATACGTGACCCTAAGCGGATCCGATGATGATATTCCTTCTGCTGCTTCTTCAGAGCAGTTGGATGAAGAAATTTAAGTGGATGCAATCCCTTCAACCCCGGTTGTCTCATCGCCCATGCCTCAGTTCACTGCTGAAGAGGCCGTCGTTGAAGAAATGAGTGATGAAGATGAGGATGTGGACATTGGGAGCACAACGCAAGTGATGAATGATGACTTTTGGGAAAGTAAGCACCCCAATTCTCCTTTGTTCACTCCTCCGCAACAAATTTCTCAGTCCCCAGCACTACAAAAAAAGACACATCCGTGACGTTTTGGGCTGAACGAATTTTTTTTGTCATACATATGACACTTCTATGACGATAATTGTGACAAAACCCGGTATCATCACAGATGTGGTGGGCTCCTACTTCTATGACAAAAAATCATGACAGAAAATGGGCTTTTCGTCCTGGGCGGGCCGGAGACGTAGCTGCATGACATTATTTGGGCCTTCCATGACGGAAAAAACTGTAGTAGAAGTGAGGGCGAGGAAAATTTCGGGGAGTTCCCAGTTACGGTGGGAGGTCGGGGGCCGAGCGATGCGTGTTTCTCTCATACACGTACGCGCATGTGTGCGAGGCGTTGGCTCTAACTGAACCCGAGCGAGGCGTTGGGCTCTACCTGAACCCGAGCGATTGCACTGCAGGCTACGCGTTACTAAACCTGAGCGATCGATCGATGGCTGTTAACTGAACTCGATCGAGCGATTCCTTCGCTACTGCTGCTAACTGAAGCCGATCGATTGGATAAACAGTGAGCGTTGCGGGGGGTTTGGATGAACAGTGAGCAGTGGCGTTGCCTCTGGATGAATAGGACCCCGTGGTGTGGTGGAGGGCTGGATGAACAGTAGACGGTGGAGGGGTGCCCGTGGATGGGTGGTTGAACAAGACCCCGTGGTGTGGAGGGCTGGATGAACAGTAGACGGTGGAGGGGTGGTTGAACAGTCGCCAGTGGAGTAGCGCGCGGTGGAGGCTGGATGAACAGGAGCCCGTGGAGGCTGGAGGAGGTCGACGGTGGAGATGAACAGTATCCCGTGGAGTCCCGTTTTGCAGTACGCCACACCCCTCCTGATGAACAGGACCCCCGTTTCGACCGTAGGAGGTCCGTTTCGTCCGTTTTGCAGTAGGCCACACCCCTCCCGATCAACAGGACCCCCGTTTCGACTGTAGGAGGTTGGTTTCCTCCGTTTTGCGGTACGCCAGACCCCTCCCGATCAACAGGACCCCGTTCCGAACGTAGGAGGTCTGTTTCCTCCGTTGTGTGGTTACGCCAGGCCTCGTTTCCATCGCCTGTTCCGTCCAAGCCCTCCTGATGAACACGACCACGCATTCCGTTCCGACCCAGCCGGTTGGCTCCCATGCGTTCCATTGCCTCCCAATGAACACGACGCATTCCGTTGCCTCCCCATGAACACGACGACGACGCTGTTTCTTCGTTCCTACCCATCCATGTACACGAGCCCTGGCCGTACGTATGCGCGAGTAGGCGTTCAAGGCCCCGCCCATATGTACACATACGTGCCTGTATTTTCTTTCTTGCACCCTGGCCGCTGTACGTACGTGTATATGCTACGTGCGTGCCTCTACTACGACACGTGCGTGCCTCTACTACGACACGTGCGCGCCTCTACATCGACTAGTATGTACGTACACGTTAACGACCAGAATGACACCGCTACATACGCTTCGACCAGGTGGGTCCCGACCGTCAGGCACTTCCTTGTGTGCGAAGATGTAGCTGGTGGGTCCCAACAGTCAGGGGGGCGAATCGTTTTTTTTGCCCGGACGCACTTCCTTGCGTGCGAAGGTGTAGCTAGTGGGTCCCAGCAGTCAGGGGGAAACGTTTTTTTCACGAAATACGGTGGCCCGTCCGATGGGTCCCCGCTGTTAGGTGGAGAAATAATTATTTTGCACGTAATAAGGAGGCACTTCCTTGCTGCGGCCGTGGACCCAGATGTCGCCTCTCCACGTACAGTCCACGTCCGATGGAAGCCGTTCCTTGACCACGTTAACCACGCCGCGCCGAGAGCACCAGGGCGGTGGACGACAGCGAGGCCTAGGAAGGGGACGACGCGGAGCCGGGGAAGACGCGGCAGTGGATGCCCACGCATAGAGGAGTACAAGGGTTCACTAGTTCGCTGCGGTGTGAGGCTGCCGTCGCCGCAGAATAACAGGGGGTGCGGGTGACTAGGGGGATGGCCTGGCCAGCGGTGGGAGTAGTAGGGGGCGGTGAGGCCTCCGCCGCATCGCAGCCGGCCACAGGAGGCAGGAGCACGAGGCACGACCGGCACTGGTTTGGGCGGCTGGAGTAAGAAGACCAGAGGTTGAAGAAGCACTACGGCCGTTGGATGGGCATCGTACGGTCACTCGAGCTAGAATCGTGCATATTGACTAAGTTGACAAAGCCCTCCGTTCCCGTCAACTTAGTAGGCCCACAAGTCAGCCTGCCACTATACTGGGTCCCAGCTAATAGGGGGAGTATTCATTTTTTTGCGTAATAAGGAGGCACTTCCTTGCGTGCGAAGATATAGCTGGTGGGTCCGAGCTGTCAGCGGCGGTAACGTTTTTTTCGCAAAATACAAAGGCCCTTTCGGTGGGTCCCTGATGTCAGGTGGAGGAATCATTATTTTGCGCGTAATAAGGAGGCATTTCCTTGCGTGCGGTCGTGGACCCAGTTGTCGGCCTCTCCACGTACAGTCCACTTCAGATGCATGTCGGTCATTGAGCATGTTGACCAGGCCGTGTCGAGAGCACCAGGGCGGTGGACGAGGCGAGGCCTAGGAAGGGAACAACACGGAGGCAGGGAAGACTCGGCAGTTGTTTCCCATGCGGAGGGGAGTATGACTATACGAGGGTGTACTGGTTCGTCTGCCGTCACCGGAGAATAACAGCAGGTGTGGGTGAGTAGAGGGATGGCTAGGCCAGCAATGGGAGTACGGTGGGGCGGTGAGGCCTGCGCGGCAGCAGAGCCAGCCGCGGGGAGGAGGGAGCAGGCAGTCCCGTCGGCGCTTGTTTGAGCGGCTAGAGTAGGAAGATCAGAGATTGAAGAAGCATGACGGCCGTTGGATGGCCATCCAACAGTCACTGCTTGTGCGTCAACCTTTTTCTTAGGAAAGCCTCAAATCTGTGGAAAACATCATACAGCCCATCTGCCATTATTTCTAATAATTTACAGCCCATTTGCTAATTATTAAGGTTTTTTTGGAGCCCATATTCTTTTTGTTAGCATTACAGCCCATATTGTGGCCACGGTTAAAAAATTATATGAAATTTTGCATATTTCGGTGCGGTCCGAACTGTTTTTAATCTTGAAATTTCGACTCACATTCAAACTAATTTTAAAAATAAATGTATATCAATATAAAATCCAACAAATTCTCCACGCATAAAAATTAATGTAATTTAAAATCTAGAAATGAAAAAAAAGATATTTGAAACTAATTGCCTGTTTGATGTGTTTTAAAAATGTACAACCCATTTCTCATTACTGATGGGCCATTTTGTCGGCCAGCCGAATGAAGCTCTCCTCGTCTTGAAAGATTTGCAGCCCAACAGGCCTGACAAAGTGACTTACTTGGCAAATCACAAAAAAATTGGGCTGTGGCCATGGACCCAGCTGTCAGCCTCTCCACGTACAGTACTCTTTCGATGGAATGTCGTTGACCACGTTGACCACGCCGCGCCGAGAGCACCAAGGCGGTGGACGACGGCGAGGCCTAGGAAGGGGACGACGCAGAGCCGGGGAAGATGCAGCAGTGAATGCCCACGCGGAGAGGAGTACGAGGGTTCACTGGTTCGGCTGCGGTGTGAGGCTGCCATCGCCGCAGGGCCTGGCTAGCGGTGGGAGTAGTAGGGGGTGATGAGGCCTCAACGGCAGCATAGCCGGCCACTGGAGGCAGGAGCAGGCGGTCTCCCCGGCGCTGGTTTGGGTGGCTGGTGCAAGAAGAGCAGCGATTGAAGAAGCAGCAGGACCGTTCGATTCAAATCCAACGGTTACTGCTGCTAGAATCGTTTGTTGACTAAGTTGACAAGCCCTGCGTATGCATCAACTTAGTAGGCCCACAGGTCAGCCTCCCAACCGGTGCGCCCCAGATGTCAGTGGGAGGAATCATTTTTTCGCGTAATAAGGAGGCAGTTGATTGCGTGCAGCCAGGCCAGCCGAGGGAGTAGGGTGGGCCGGGGAAGCCTGCGCGGCATCACAGCGGGCCACAAGAGGAGGGAGCAGGCAGTCCCGCCGGCGCTAGTTTAGGCGGCTGGAGCAGGAAGATCAGAGATTGAAGAAGCACGTCGGCCATTGGATGGACATCCAACAGTCACGGTTGCTAGAATCGTGTGTTCACTGACAAAGCCTTGCGTAAACAAGTCAGCCTCGAAATCTGTGGCGTGTACAGCCCATTTGCTATTATTTTTATAATTTTTACTCATTTTCTAATTCATATGGAATTTATTGCAGCCCGTTTTCCATTTTTAGAATTGCTGGCCATTTTCTGGTCAGTACCAGGGTCAAAAAATTAACTAAATATGTGGGAAATTTTGAAAATTCGCAAATTTTTTGCTGGGGAACAAAATATTCTTAATCCAAAAATTAATAGCCATACTAAAACAAATTTAAAAATAAATTAGTACTATGTCATGTTAAATCCAATGAAATACGTATAAGATATCAGTGAAGAACAAAAACAAAAAAAGAAACTTATATCCCATTTGCTATAAATTTTTTTGGAATTTTCAACCCCTTTTGATATTACTTTTAATAGACATTGACCATACTCTTAAGCCAGGCCGGAATGCATCCCTCCTCGTCTCGAAAGATTTGCAGCCCAGTAATTCAGAGAAAACAAATAGGCCTAGCTTGGGTATTCTTCAAAAAGAAATAGTGGGCTACCTATTTTCCCAAAGAACTGGTGCATGCGCATTTAGCTTTATTTATTTATTTACTTATTTATGTTTAGGGGACATTGAGCATGTACCTGGGCCGGATTCATGTGAGAGCCTCCCTTCCAATTAATTATGGGCTTCTTTATTGGGCCTTCATCAGTGAGCTGCATGTTATCAACAAGTGGAAAATGTGTTCCGTATGAAAAATAGTATGCGCTATGTACGGTACGGGGCACTAAAGGATCGAACCGTGCAACGACTTCCAAAACATTGTGTTTGTTGTTCTAACAACACATTTATTCAACCAACAGACGAAATATACTACTGATTGTACATTGAAAATAGCAGCAGCAGCAACCAGGGCTGGGGGTGCAATAGAAGCACTAAGCAGGCCAGAAGAGTGAAGACGCAACTCTCTCTTCCAAACCAAACATCAGCCATCATTACAAAAGGGCTACCAAAAAAGAACAAGTGTATGCATCAAACTAAATAAAGATCCTACTACATCAAGTGTACGCATCTAACTAACTGGCTCAGTTAGACGTTACTATTTATTAAGCTGTGGAGATTGGCTGGCGGCTTGAACCAGATGGTGCCTGACGGGGGAAACTCCAGCCAGCAGGTCGAAGTATGATACTTGCGACCCTCTCTCCTACTTTGGGCTGCAGAGTGGCGGCACATATCAGGGTATAGTGCGTGCATGCGGAGACGCATGGTACGCTGTGTACAGACAGTTTTGCCTGATGAACGAAACCGCGCTGCCATCATGATCCTTGCCGTCGGTTATCTCCTGGTTAATCGGATAATTTAGTCCGACAAACAGAGAGCGTGTACCAAGGCTACTTACCAGCCTCCAGTCAAAAATTCCTGAAGGCCCAGAGAAGCTGGGATCCTGCTCAAAGACCTTGAAGTGACTGTGATTGTATTCCGCGAAACAACACGTCCGGTACGTGCGAATGATCATCAATCTTTTGCCGTCGTCTGATCGAGCTAGGAACCACCCGCAACTGCCACGCCGCTTTTCTTTGAAAGGTTCTGGGATTAGGAAGGGTAGGGACACCAGGCGGCCTACAACATCATATCAAGTTGGAGTCAAATAAAAAAGGGCTCTTGATTTAGTCAATCTTAAGAACATCAAGTTATGAGCATGAATATTTTTTCAGCAAATGTTGACAGTAATATAAGCAAGCCATCGTGATATCATAGGAAAGTAACATACTGCTGTAACAGCCGTTTGTAGTGATGACTGGAGTAGGCCAGCAATACGTCCAGCCATAGAAGGAGTCGACAGCGTAAATGAAGCCCTTGTGTCCAATGGCATCAGAGAACCATGGAGGATGTATGATCCTGCGATGGACGTGACGATTTATCCACTTACCGTAGTGACCTGTCAGATAGGCGAGACCGCGGTTGAAGAACGCAATTAGCCTGAAGTCTTTATAATTCGCAGATCTTGTGGGCACTTGGCAGATTACAACCTTGAGCAAATCAAACCTGGTATCATGTTGGCTACTGTAAGATTCCGAGTTTTCTGGGCCGCGGTGCCAAAGCAGTGCAGTGTTAATCGAAGGAAGGGTGATCAATCGCTGGGTGTAGACCTCCACGAGCATCCAGCTGCCGCGACCATCGACGAGCACCATCCAAGACGTTTTCATGCTGACCTAGTACATACCGTTAATGTAGTTGAGGCTGGCGGGGATCGGATCACAGTCAAGGGGGTTGATGCTCGCCACCCTACGATCGTTATGCTGCATGACACGCCGTTTCTGAAGATCAGGCGGCATCTGCAAGCAAGGAGCTGGCTTAAAAAGCTCCGGCCTGAGGGCTTTGAGTAAATGGTACAGCCCCGACGAGCACGCGGCGAGCGGCATGGTACTGAGATTGTGCACACGCGAAACAATGAGCTTGATTACCTCTATGGGGAAAGAATTCCAGCCACTCTTTTGGCGGACGCTGCTCAGTTCTGCCATTGTTAGTGCTTGGGTTTCGGACGAGGGGGGGGAGGCGCCTTAGCGGGGATGGAAGATTGGACAAGATTATGTGCGGACAAAGATGGAGAAGCGAATATGTGCTGCGGGAAGTGGACAAGTGATGATGATTACAGCACACCGCTTGACTTACGAGACACATACCAGCAGCGTAGGTTCATGTCGATGCCAGACAACTTGCTTGAGTGATCACAGTACTGGTACTCCCTACAGTGGTATGCCCTAACTTGCTTGAGTAGAGTAGTAGAGTAGGACTATGCTCTACTACTAGCACTGGAGAAGTAGCATATTCTAATCTAAAATAGTTACAAACTTCAATGCCCGAGCATGGAACGACTATGAACCATGCTCAAAGATTGTGTCTACATGGTGTTTGGACATGGGCGACAACCTCAACGCCAATGGTGCTGCTCCCGTTGCACTGTATGTGTTTCTGTCCTTCCTGTTCAAAATCGTGGTAGAATTCATGATTTATTTTGTGCTTATTCGGATTAAATCTCGTAGTAACTTGCTCATATATTCAACTGGCGCAACGTCCCCTACAGCCACTCCCGTTTCATGGACGGCCTGGTCGATGCCCCCAAGGAGCCCTTCGTCCACTCTATGAGTGCCCGATGCCGTTTTGTGGCTCGCCGGCGGACATGGTGCATCACCTCACGGATGCGTGCAGCGGTCACTGCTGGCCCTTGGCAGAGAACATCAAGTACGGGACGTGCTACCCATTCACCATGCCGGAGTCACTGGAGGATCAACGTGAGAGGGAGGGGGAGGAGATAGCGATGAACGTGAACGTGAGGGGAAGGAGATAGTGATGTCGTGGGAGGTGCAGTATTTATAGCGAGCAATGGCACACCTACGTAAGATATGGACTGAGCTGCACTGACTTAACTGTAGGTCCAGTTGCGTCACTGACATGTGGGCCAGACCCCTGTTGGGCCCATATGTCAGTGACCCAATGCACCTGCAGTTAAGTAACAACTATGTGGGCATATTTGTTGGAGTAAATTACAGGGGAGTGAAGGGGTGGAAATATTGCTGGTCACAATGGATTGGACGAGCGTGGGGGGAGGAGAGTCATGCATGCAGATTTTTTCACACGGGGTGGAGTGGTGGGACCGCCGGAGGGAGAAGGAGAGTTTGGCAGGCATATTGTTTCTACACATGGAGAGGAAAAGATTTGGAGACGAACGGGCTTCCTGCAGGTATGGGGAACGGTGCATAATAAGTCATCTTGCATGTCGGGCTAGGTATAGTCTCAAGTCATTAAAAACATACACACCCCACACATGTTCATATTTCAAGGTGCACTAAATTATTGCATGCGATGATTAAGGCTGGCCATAATGGTGGTATCTTAGCTGGTATCATGCACACGGGAATAGCAAACATGTTGATGTGGCAAAGAATTAAAGAAGAGAGGGGGGTTAGAGTAACTAGTGTTCATGCATGCATTGGTAAACACATTTTTTGTGAAGAGCGACAGCACTAGTTAAGTACTTTTGCAGACTTCAAAAACTATTCCACCGCCTCTACTATCTTGCTAAGAGTAGGTGAAATTTTTGAATCGAGCCCTTTAAACTAGAAGGGAGGTAGTGGTACTCTAATAGCTAACCTTGTTGTGATGACAAGATAGGACATGGCACGCACCTGGACAGAGGAACTAGTCTGCATTGTGCATTTAAGTTTTGTCTGAAGTCAATGTACCTCTACTTTCACCAAACTTATAGAAAAATGTGTCAACACTCACAATGTCAAATCAATATTTTTACACTCACTATAAAAAGTAGTTCTTATACTCATTATAATCAGTATTGTAGATATTGATATTTTTAGTATAAATTCGGTCGTGGGATTTCATTGATGCCTGTCAAAGCGTGGAGGAAGCGGAGCTTAGGGCTTGCATTGCCAGTCTCTACATAGGTATTTCTCTTCATAATCCTATAATTTTAGAGACTGATTGCGCTTTTGTGGTAGCGTCTCTTGCATCGGGGGACTATGACAAGTCTGCTATGCGTGACCTAAAGATGAAAGCGTTGAGCATCTCGTAGTTGGTCAACAATCTTCAATTGTCAAAGATTAGTCGTTCGGCCAATAAGGTGGCACACTTAATCGCTAAGTATAGCTTTGACAATAGATTAGATGGTATTCTTGTAAATAACGTACCGCCCTGTGTGGTGAATATTGTATCGAATGAGTGTACTGGTGTGGCTGGTTAATTAATATAAGGTGGTGTTCAAAAAAAAGTATAAATTTGGTCAAACACTTTGCAAACGGTTGACAGGAGTAAAAAGGACAAGAGGGAGTATCATGCAGGCGGATAGGCAAAAAAAATTCTTGTCTAAAAAAGGCAAAAAAAATTGCTCATTTATAGCCGGTCAAAGTCTCAAAGGGTGCGACCGCGCGAGGGAGGCGAAGGTCGTGGCAGGCATGACGTTTGACGGAATTAAGTGAAGTTACATCCACGCGCCGGCATGGCGTGCGAACAGGCAGAAGCTATACCGTCAGGCCTATGATATGGGTCTAGTAGACATGACATCTAGTGGGTCCTGCATAGTTCTCGAGAACTTTTTGGGGGCTTGCAGCCGTTTATCCACCGGGCAAGACAGCAACCCCATGTCATTCGCACGCCCTACTCGTCCTCATCTTCTACCTTATAACAGTTTGCTCCCAGTCGTCCCGTCCTTCCACATTAGTTCGCTCCTAGTTTTTTTGTGGGGTACAACAGTTCAACTTCTCCTAACCCTCCTCCAAAATCCATGGCCTCCCAAATCTCCATGGTCGCCGCTGAGTACCAGGTTAGAGCCATTTCATCGTCATCTACACACGTGGACCCGAGATGGTGAAAGCATGGCTTGCTCGCTTCCTACGCATGTTCAACAGTTCAACGGATGAGTGGGTCGCTGGGCTAGATGTTGAGTACACCACAGTCCTGGGACGAGAGAAGGATCTAAAGGACAAAGAGAGGAAGAAGCCCGCCGTGATCCAGGTTTGCGTACATAACGTTTGCTTGGTCTACCACTAGTACTATGTCTTACTACTGTTCTTCTTGCAGTTGGTACTACTGCTCGTATCTTCGTGTTCCTACTGTACTTAATACGTTCGTACTAGTAGTATAATTTGGTCAGTCAATTTGTGAAAGAAGTTCGACGGAGCGAACGAAGAAGACGACAGAAGAGGTGGAAGAAGTCCTTCTAGCCATCCATGTTGCATCAAATGGCTCACATGAGTCGACTGACCCAAACTGCTCCTTCAGATTGCGGGATCCACGTGGCATTCAAGGTCTCAAAGGTAGATTCCGCGTCCGCACCCGGTTGGCGAGCTCGACGCGCGCGCGACCGGCTTCTGCCGCGACATCCACCATGCGCGCCTCCTCCGCGCGGCCGGAGACGACAATGACACGGTAGTTCCTCCTCGCCGGTGTGCTGGAGCACGCGCTCGTCCTCCTCTTCATACGCTGCGTGCATAGACGTGGCTCCACCAGCTGCTCGCGTGCTTGGCAACGCGGCGACATCACGAGGAGGGACTGCGGACGACGTGAGCGGGCGAGCCTTCGGCTTCATGGCATAGGGATGGCGGCGACACGGCGGTGATGGGCGAGAAATTGTTGTCCGGAGTAGGCGGGCGCCGGCATGCGCAATGGCGGCGGTGGCATATTGATGAGTGCGCGTGTCGAAGCTTACTTTAGTTATATATATATAAGGTTGGTCAAACTTAAAAGAAAACTGTACTAGTACACGTAAACATTAGACTTAGGCAGCGCTTTTATTAGTTAGTACCACAACCATGATACGGAATCCTGTGCAAGCGCGTGAATCGCGGCTGCGCGGTCGATCGAACGGTGCGTCACCGTGTCACGCTCAAAGGACATCCACCGAACCTTTTTGTGTGTGTGAAAACAATCCTTGAATATTACTCAACTTTTTTTTCCTGTGAAAGTTCTTGACGCTGCAATATTTCCATATATTTGAATTTAGCTCCAGTTCGTGTTTATTTGAATTTGGACATTTTAGGTGCGCCCTAGTTTTTTTAATACTGATTTTGTGTGTGTGACTGAGAGAGAATGTGTGTATGTGTCCGTATGTGTGTTGTGGCGGAAGGGTAATGTGGAGACGGTGTGCGTGTGATACAGACATAGAGAGGTGTGAATGTGCAAATGATCATGCATGAGTGAGACAAAGACAGATGCCGATACGTTGTGTATACATGAGAGAACGGTCTTCTAGTTAAGGCCTATTTGGTTCCAATAAGTCACCTGACTTAAAATCAGTGACTTATAAGTCACGCTTGTTTGGTTGTCATCTGACTTATAAGTCACCTGACCACACCTTCCCACCTTGTTTTTTAATGTAAAGGTGATGGGACCCACGTAAAAAGGGGTGACTTATACTCCCTCCGTTCCAAAATAGATGACCCAACTTTGTACTAACTTAGTACAAAGTTGGGTCTTCTATTTTGGAATGGAGGGAGTAAGTTATAAGTTGGGGTGGAGCAACTTATGACTTATAAGTTGGGGTGACTTATAAGTTGGGTCCGTTTGGCAAAATAAGTCACTTTTTGCACTTTTCGACTTATAAGTTGGTGACTTATTTGGAACCAAATAGGGCCTTACTTCTGTGTGTGTGAGAGAGAGAGAGGGAGAGAGAGAGAGAGACAGAGAGAGGAGCATCCGTAACACAACAACCATCTCTCTCGATTCGTCCGTCCCTCGCATGGTCGCATGCAACACATGCATCAACGAGCACATTTTGACACCCTCACCCGGCCCCTGCCCACCTCAAGGCCCGCTCAATCTCTTCGTGAATACCCATTTCTCTCCTTAGGTTTGTTTTCTCTCAATATCTGACACACACACACACACACAGAGAGAGACACGCAGCACAACACACACACACACACTCCCCCGAGCACACAATTCATCCCCATCCAAGGTTATATGGCGACCACTCTCGCTTGTGCTTCTTTGCACCCCAACATGCACAACACCTCAATCTTCAAAGACGGCATTGACCAGATCGAAGACGGCGACCACACCGCGCTAGAGAATGTGGGGTCATTTGGAAGCAGGGTGATGTGACGATGGCTGACTGACTCCTCCCCCCACCCTCTCTCTCTCTTGCATAAAATTACCAATCCCTCTCTCCCCCGCACAAAATTGTCAATACCTCAACCCACGAGATCCTTCCCCTCTCATCCATGTTTTTCTAGCTCTCTCATCAAACATGTTGTCTCTTCTCCTTCCACGTATACAGAATCCAGATGCACACGCATCTCATGTATATTACATGTATCCATCTTTCTCACAGACCTAACTTCTACCTCTCTCTTTCTCTCTCTATCTCTCTCTCTCTCTTTCTCTCTGTCTCATTATGTTTGTCTCCTACTCTCTCGTCCACATACATACAATCTTTCCCGCCCTATCTACTCCATCTTCAAAAGATCTCTCTGCATGTTTCATTCACACATTGGGATATGTCAAAATGTTGCTTCTATAATGGCTGATGTAGAGTTATGGTTGTTTTTGTTGCATCCTACAAAGTAATAACTATGAAATGCATTTAGATTCTCATTTGACCGGGATTATGTGAGTTTGAGCATGTTGTGAAGTACTATAGACCTTGTATACATCTTGGGATTCGACAATGATTGTAACTATTGAATTGTATAGACCATTACATTCGAAGTCAATAGCCTGATATATTTATTTCACAATTTCAACAAATGATTAGTTCACTACAAACTAAGAAAACAAATTTGTACTCCCTCCGTTTTTATTTAAGTCCACGTATTAGCATTGGTCAAAGTCAAGTTTTTTAAACTCTCAGAAAGCTTATAACAAAAAATATTAACATATACAATAACAAATAAATACCATTAGATTCATTATTGAATGTACTTTCACATCATACATATTTGTTATGGTAAATGTTTATATTTTTCTATAAACTTGGTTAAACTTTAGGAAGTTTGACTTCGGTCAAACCTAATATGCAGAGTTTACAAGTACTACTCGCTAGTTGCTTAGCCGAATCACTCAACACGCCACACGGGGAGTCCAGTGTCACAAAATTTTGAGGTCGGCGGGAAAATCTCCCGCGACCCTGATTCAAGCTGTGGGAAGTTACCATCATAGCCTTCGGAACAGGCCTACGGATGACGCTTGGTAGGGGGCTGTTTTCGTAACTTCAGGTTCACCCTACCCAGCCAACCCCACCCCGGCACCCAAAGTAGTACACCTGAATACTACCCATTTTCTATCCCCACCGCAAAATAGACTTCTCCACGGCACCACAGCCTTCGTGCTCCTCCCCTTTACATCGGCGCACTCGTCCACCACAGCGCATCTGCCTCATTGACGACCTCGTACGCCGCACTGGAGCCGGTCCACCGTCGTCGTCGTACATGGAGCCTCTTCCCCGGCATCATCTTCCACGGTCTCGGATCTGCTTCCCGGAAGCCAACGCCAAGCGTAGAAGTACCACCGTCATGGACAATGAACTAACTCCCGTTGCCGACCATGACTCACAGAGGCCGTCACGACCATCGTTCTCCTCCTCGATTGGCAATGTGAGTATTGAATCACTTAGCAGTACATGTGCAGTTCCAATTTTGTTCATACCTACCCTTCAAATTTCCTGGGTGCTATTGTTCCCGTAAAAGTAATTCGTTATAGCCTCCATTGTCCAACAGAATATCAGCTTGTAATTGTGCCTCGCTCCTGTATCGCGCTGTGCTTGGGTAGATATTTCATCTGCAACCAGTAGTGTGGCAAATGATGGAAAGGTTTTTAGAACTAGCAAGATGCCCATGCGTTGCACGCATCAAGATGCATTTGTATGAGTAGTTTATCTTGTGGGAGAAAAGGATGAACGAGGGAAGGCCTTATTTGCAAATCTGGAGAGGGGTATGGGTATCTTTTTGCAAAATTCCCATTTGTTTCCTTCCTATCTGTCAGATATAAATCGGACGGCCTATATTGCAAGAAAAAAAGTATAGAGAAAAAATTAGACAGTAAAGGAAGTAGAGACAAATATTAAATATAAAATATAAAATAAATATAACAGTAGGGAAGAGAGTATAGATAGCATGTTGAGATCTTTAAAGCACTGCGCGTTGCGATTCTGTTGGAGATGCTCTAACATGGCAGATGAGTGCTTTAATGTTGCCCACAAGATGCGCGAGTATTACTAGTAGTATATTTTTCTTGCCATCTTGAGATTTTAAAACCACGAGTGCGAACATGCAGAGGAGCAATGAAGACCAAACACGGGATATTCGGGACATCTTCAAGGAGCGTGGCAAGTTAAAGAGGAGCTGCACCGAACCTGTAAAACGAGCTTTGGTAAGTAACACCCTTTCAATTACTTTCGTGTAGCCTCGTGTTCTTCGATGTGTATATATTGTAGTTTCTGTTTCTCTTAAGCGTGTTGTTCTTCGATGTGTAATAAGAAGAGTCTTAATTGTCCTAATGCTTTCGTTTTTAGCTTGATGTAGGAAGTGTGTGTTCTCACCTTGTAGTATGTTTTTTATTTTTTTCCTTTTGAATTCACTTCTCCGAGTTCTGTTTATCTGGCTTCTACTAAATGGATCTAGGTTGCTCTGAGTATTGATCTAAAAAAGAAGTAACGTCATGTCAGGATGCAGTTCCTGCGAGGAGGGAAGTATGGTCAACCTCAAGATCATGTTTCCAAAATGAGGCTAGATTACACACAAGGTGCCAGTTCCCTAATGATGCTGGATTAAACACAAGGTGCAAATTCCCAGATGATGCTGGATTACACACAAGCCAGGTGGAGTCGTCAGCTGTTCGTGTCCTCGTGGCATTAGTAAAGGCTGAAAGAAAGCGTGCAGCAGCCCTTGAGAATGTAGCTGAGTTCCTGAAGAAGCGAAAAGAGCAATCAGATGCTCTCTTCACCCAAGCCAAAGAAGAGATGGAAGAAGCCAGAAATAAGCTAGCAGAGGCAGAGCAGGCTAGGCGTCTCCTACTATCTAAAACTATTGTCAATACAAAATTTCCTTCATAATAGCTAGGTTCAAATGTTTATCTAGTCAGCATGCCTGTTGTGATGTCCATGCATCTACTGATGTGGCACAAAATGTATTTTTTCGGGTCATGTAATAACAGCAATTACTTTCCAAACATTAACAGACGAAGCATTGGACATGGTATAGTTCACGCGCAAGCCCGACATTCCAAGTTCAACTTCCACATCAAACTCATGTTCACAGATATCTGCACATTCATACATAATGTCCACAACCATGATTCACTTCAAAGCCAAACAAAATGTGAGGAGAGTTATAAATAAAGAAAATCCTCTACTAGTTCCTTCTACCAGTGCGAGCACAACAAGTCAAGACCATGCGTAAATTAATTATATTTTAGTCATTTTTTGTGTTCTAAAATGCCTGTCGGCTTGCAGAAGGACGTGTTGCCGGCACACGCGCGGATTCAATGAAGGCAGGCGGGGCAGTCTTAAGCTGGTTTCACGCGGCGAGGAGGCGTGCTCAGCCAGGCCTGCAGCGAGTGCGTGCCTCTTGGCCGGCGCGCCGGTTCAATGCCTGCGCTATGAGAGGTCGCGTCCGTGTCAGAGCAATTACGCGGCGAGGAGGCGTGCTCAGCTGACTATTCCTACAAAGGTGCTCCACCATGTACCTAGTACCCCGCGAATGCAGCAATCGTGCACCTAGGGTTTTAGGGTTTATTTGTTAACGTCGCCTTTACGTAACACTCATATGTGCGAGACAGCGAGAGGCCGACTGCGTGCATGTGCCTCTTCTCTTCGTATATGTACTCCACCGTTTGTCTGGTGTCCAAAAAATTATAATAACTACTAGCAATGTGCCAATGCGTTGCCACACGATCAAATTATATTAATACATATTCACCGATTTGATAGAAAAAAAGTCTAGTTTTGAAATACGTGTATCACTAAAAATATGTTATGTTTCACTCAAAATATATTCCTTTGGCGGTTTTGATGAGATAAGGGAGGAATGTTGTTGGTTTCAAGATTCGAGAAGTAGTATATGTCTAATTTCTACTCTTACTAGCAAGATGCCCGTGCGTTGCACGGAACATCAAGATCTTGTGGGAGAAAAGGATGAACGAGGGAAGGCCTTATCTGCAAATGTGGTGAAGAGTGCGGGTAAATTGCCATATTTTCCTTCCTATCCGTCAGATATAAATCGGATGACCTACATTGCAGGATGGCAGGCCCACCATCATCACCAACTCTATTTTTTATCCCTACTCTTATAAAAAGCATTGTCGGTGATGATCGTGTGCCTGCCATCCTGCAATATAGGCCGTCCGATCTATATCTGATGGATAGGAAGGAAACTATGGCAATTTTGCAAAAAGATACCCACACTCCTCTCCACATTTGCAAATAAGGCCTTCCCTCGTTCATCCTTTTCCCCCACAAGATAAACTACTCATACAAATGCATCTTGATGTTCCGTGCAATGCATGGGCATCTTGCTAGTTGTTGCAAAAAGCCCATGTGTGTGTGAGAGAGAGGGAGAGTGGAGGAGGATGGAGTGCATGTGTGACAAAGACACAAGGAGTGTGTGTGCGATAGGTATCAGCTTAAAATGAGGCGATAGTGTGTGTGTGCACGATCGAGAGGGCGTGTCTCAAGAAGGGATGAAAAATCTACATAGATACAAGGAGCGGGAGAGAGACATGTATGCAATGGTGGAAGCACGAGTGTGCGGGTGTATAAACCTATCTAGAGGCTAGCTAGTCGATAAATGTTTGTCATAGAAATACGAGTCGGGGTGTGACAGCGAGAGTTTTATGTGTGTGTGTGAGAGAGAGACGGTAGTCGGGAAGGGGAGTGGAAGTAGGAGTTGTGTGTGTGTCTGTGAGAGAGAGAGAGGAGACGGTAGTCGGGGTTGTCTGATCGGTAAACAAATGAATAATGTCAGTCTGGGATGGAGACAAAAAGGAGACCGCAACAAATGTTGTGTCTACAGGAGAGAGAGAGAGAGTAATTTTAGTGGTATGAGTCATATGTAGAGATATATAGGGTGTGTGAGAGAATCCCATAGAGAGAAAGACAAAGTGAAAGACGAGTGGAGACTGTGTGTGTGGCGGTGAAAAAGAAAGCTTAGGTACCGAGTGATGCCAGAGAACAGTAGAGACGTGAGAGATAATGAAAACCGTGTAATGTATAATGATAGGGAGAGTGTGACACTTCTCAAGGGAGACGTCGAGAGACCATGTTTGCGAGGATAGGAGAAACATGAAGTGAGCGTGCGGGTGAGCTGGAGAAAAGAGAGTGATAGCTACCTGAAGGAGCATGCATGCGAGAGAGATGGGCGTGAAAGGAGTGAACAAAAAAGGGATTCAAATATTTGAATTCGAGATGATGATACATGTAATCCATACTCGAACCAAAATTGATCTATCAAACATGCATACTCATATGAATTCACGCACATCTATGTTATTTAATATGTAGATATTACCGATCCATACATTTTAGTAGAACATAATTTGGTTAAAATTTTTCGAATTCAACCTCAAGATTTCGAGATCGTTGTATTTGTAAATCGTATTATACATATAAAGGAGCAGAATTCTTTGTTGTGCTTTTGAAAGTATATATAAAAATGATGTATATAGAAGGTAATTCCAATTGAAAATGGATCCTGCCCGAAAAAAATAGAATACAAACGAGATTCAAATTGAGTTGGCACGGTAAACGTGCACTCTGCAAAATTTGAAAGAAGCGGGGAAAGTCGCAGTAATCGCCCGAAACCAAAATCTGCGAGATGGAAAACACTACTGCCTATCCCTGCCACGCAAAGCCTATCTACTGGATTTCTATAGGTTTCGATAGGGGTAGGTTTGTAATTTCACCCAAACGTGACGTAACCGCCTCTCACCCGGATTCATACATGGTGGGCGCCAAAACACAGTGTGTCCTACTCCCTTCCCGATTCATATTCATACACGGTGGGCGCCAAAAACAAACTCTCGTCGAGAAATATTCGGTGTATGCGAGATTACCGTCCTATCCCCAACCGACTAATGTTGCTGTGATGTAGTAGAAATTTGAAACGGGTGCTAAGTTTGTAAATTTCCTCGCATTTGAGACAAGCGCGCCCTGAATACATGGTTCCCCCTTCCTCTCTACCTCCCTTTTCCCCATTCGTACTCCGTGGGCGCCAAAACACCCTCTCCACCCCACCCTCCTCCGTCCGCCGCCGTCCACCACCCCATCCACCCCCGTCCTCCTCCACCATGCCGGAGCTGATACCCCGACGCTGCCGTCCATTACAAGAGATCGACCTCTCTCATCCACAGCTTCGGACCGGGATCCTTGCATCTCGTCCTCTCGCTTCATCCTCGCCGTTGTCCACCTTGTCGGCGCCGCTCCTACGACCGTCTCATCCACCGTGCCCCGCCGCCACTGTCTTCCCTCCTAGATCTGCTTCCACGCCACCGACAGCCATCACTACCATAGCACTGTCAAATTCTCAACAGATGCGTACACGGCGCCGCACCAGAGGCAGTACTCTTTCGTATCTGCTCAATTTATTTATCGCAACAAGAAAATAGATCGCCACTGCTTTACTCTGATTTCTTGTCTTGGTTGCGAAGTTGCCTTTGTCCGGTTTGCACCTTCAGATCCACCATGGCACGCTCAACACTATACTCCCAATGCTTATGGTTTCCCCTTTTATATTCCACACTAGTTAAATCACAGTAGACTAAATTTGAAAATTGGGTCAGTCGATTTTTCAGAGCTCGCCGGAGTTCGTCGGTGCGATCGAAGGGGCTCGGGTGGTTGTGGGGCCTCGCCGAACGAAGAAAAATCGACGCGGGTGGGGGTGGGGGTGGCGGAGGAACAAAGGCGGTGGGGGCCGGTGGTCCGGCCGGCGGCCCTTGCGGTGTTCTATAGGGGAAGAATCAGAGATGAGGAAGAAGAAGGGTTAGGAGACGTAGGATCTTCATCCAACCGCCTGAAATGGTCGAGAGACAGCTGGGAGTTGCATTCTTAATGCGCTCTGGTTCATCATGTGTGGGCACTGCGCAACCAACATTTTATTATCCAAAATCTGCTTGCTCTTCTTTACCATGTTCCTCTTCCGTTCTTCTTTAATATGTACTCTCTCCGTTCCTAAATACAAGTCTTTGTATAGATTCCACCATGGACTACATATGGAGCAAAATGAGTGAATCTACACTCTAAAATGTATCTGGATACATTTGTATGTGATCCATAGTGGAAATCTCTAACAAGACTTATATTTTGGAATGGAGGGAGTATGATAGTAGTACAGTATGTTCCTTGTACTGAAGATGAGCAGGGACATTTGAAGTGTAGAGGTCTATATGGTTGGTTGTGATGGACACTTTGAGCCTCTTTGATTCATAGGATCTTGTAAACATAGGAATAGGATTTGTAGTGGCATGCCCACTTGAATCCTATAAGAATAGCAAGGAAATGCAGGGAGCTGTGTCGCATTTGAGAGTTACACTGATATTAACAGTACCGCACCTTCACTTGAAGAGAGCTGGTATCCGAAGCCTTTCTAGTCGTACCGGCAATACTAGCACATATATTCCAGCAAGTTCCACTTTGCTGATTTTACTCTGATGCTTAAGGTTTTCCCGTTATATCTACACTATGATCTGTGTAGCTGCTTTGTGTCGCACTTGCAGCAGTCCACTCTTTAAGCTAAACACTGCAATGACTTACAAAATTGGCACCAAGGCATTGAGTGCCATTCTGGATGCAATGAAACTCATACGCTCCCCACCTGTTGATTCTTGTTCAGAATATGATCCTAATGACTATTATAACCTTGAGGAGTCAAAGGCAGTTGGCCTGTCCTGTTCACCCATCAAGGTGCTTGTTCTAATTTGGCAATGTTTTATTGATTGCGGGTATCTTGCATATGTTGTCTTGCATTTCTTCTACTTTGTTGCACCGCCATCTGCTTAGTTTACTCATCATATATGTCGAGATGCCATGCCCATCCATTATCAATACATATTCCATCTGTCATCATACCATGTTTTTCCACTCAAATGATGTTCTTGTGCATCAGACATCAAAAAGGAAGAGGGTGATTGCCGAACCTGAAGGAGCACCAGCAAAGTCCATGAAAAACGTGGTGGTGCCGGAGAAATCAGACAACACCCCACTTATATTGGCTGTACAACCAGTGACACAAAACGTAGGACCGATTCCAGCAGACTGTACCCATACTTCACTGGCCACACCACTAGCCCCACCACACAGGACCTGCACTCTAGCAAAAGGTATACCGATTTCATTTTCCATAGCACCAGCTATACCACAGAAAAATCCCACTCCAGCAAAAAGTACAGCAAGTCCACCGGCCGAAGACCTATCCCAACTGCAGAGACAACCAATTCCTATAGATTGGAACCCCATTCCATTTATTCCTAGTTTAAAGAACAATGCTTTCAATGTTTTTAGGGACTACGTGCATATATTCCCATCATGGGAAGATTATTGTGAAGACAAACACCATTTTCACATCTTCCTGTCCAACTTACGTGTAAGTGCTATTATTCATGGTTATTATTTTCCTGTTTTCTGCTGATTGAACACATCAATGATTTACATTACATTGTTGTAACTAGTCTAGGGTCAATATGGATAGTCATGATGAGCAAAGCTTGCTTGTGCTTTTCAAGGAAGCATTGCAGCAGTATCGGTGTTACCTGAGGAAATCACACTTTGACGGCAAGTCTATAAACGAATTTCCGGTGAAGTCTACTGTGCTAAATTTAGAAGACATTGAATGGAAAAACCTTGTTATGCACTGGTCTCATTCCCAGGATGAGGTACTATCTATGAAATCACATGACAATTTGAACTTCTACTTTTCTGCATGTGCCTTACAGATCTTTTTTGCAGGAAATCTGCTCGAAGAAGAATTCCGGTTTGACAAGAACGACAGGATATCGCAAATATGCTGCCCACTGCTTTGCTCTTGTTAGTATCTGTTGTCCTGTATCACTGTACTTGCATACATACCTGGTTCATTATGTGACAGCAGTATGCATGATAGCTTGCTTATCAATTGTTCACTCCAAATTATCTGATCTGTATGAATGGTTACATTAGTGTACAATATATCTAATGCCAATGTTTTTTTTAGCTCTGCATTGTTCTTGTAAGTACATGCTGTCCTTTATCAGTGTACTTATAATGACAGGTAGTTGTTCATGTACCATCACTCTGCAGCTTATTTTCCTTTGC
>NC_053022.1:242715795-242732594 GCF_003073215.2 Triticum urartu | reverse complement strand
CAATAAGCACATGATTTTGATTATCTGAAGTGTGATAGATTCTTTGATAGAAGAAAATGAGCACTTTAGTGAGCTTGTCGATGACAACAAAGATAGCATCATTTCCACGTCTGGACTTGGGAAATCAGTCACGAAGTCCATCTCAATATGGTCAAACTTCCATTCTGGAATGGCAAGAGGTTGGAGGAGACAGCTGGCTGTTGTGTTCTGCTTTCACTCTTCTGCAGACATCACATTCATTCACGAACTGAGCAATTTCTCGCTTCATTCGAGTCCACCAATACGACTGCTTGAGTCATGGTACATCTTTGTACTTCCAGGATGAATAGATAGGAGTGAATTGTGAGCCTCGTTCATAATGACTTTACGAAGGTCACCTTTAGGAACAACAATGCGATCCTCGAAGAATAGAGTATCCTTGTCATCAAGGCGATAGCACTTGTACTTGGGTTGACTCTTGGCAATCCCAATCTTCACCTTCTTCACCATGGCATCAAGAAGTTGAGCCTCATGAATCTGATCTTCCAAAGTAGGAGAGACTTGGAGGTTGGCAAGGAATCCTTGAGGAACAACTTGGAGATTAAGTTTGCGGAAAGCTTCACAAAGATCCGGTTGGAATCAAACTGTTGCAGTAAGCCTTCCTGCTCAAAGCGTCAGCAATGACATTGGCCTTGCCTGGAGTATATTCAATACTCGGATTATACTCTTGAATCATTTCGACCCAACGAGTCTGCCTGAGGTTGAGGTTGGGTTGAGTGAAGATGTACTTGAGGCTCTTATGATCAGTGAAGATGTCCACTTTCCTTCCCAACAAGAGATGTCTCCATGTTAAAAGAGCATGGACAACTGCCGCCAACTCGAGGTCATGAGTGGGGTAGTTCTTTTCGTTGGGCTTCAACTGGCGAGAGGTATAGGCCACAACTTTCTTCTCTTGCATTAACACAGCACCGAGACCTTGCAGGGAGGCCATCACAGAAAACTTCGAATGGTTTGGATTCATCAGGAGGAGTCAGAACTGGAGCTGTGACTAACTTCTCTTTGAGGGTGTTGAAAGCGATGTCACATTCAGGCGTCCAGACATACTTCACATGCTTCTGGAGGAGGTTGGAAAGAGGCTTTGCAATCTTAGAGAAATTCTCAATGAATCTTCGACAATAGCTTGCAAGCCCAAGAACTGTGGAGCTGCTTCACATTCTGAGGCGGTTCCCAATTCACAATTGCAGACACCTTCTCAGGATTAACAGCTATGCCCTTGGCGGAGATGATATGCCCAAGGTAGAGAACCTCATCGAGCCAAAACTCACACTTTGAAAACTTCGCATAGAACTGATGTTCTCTGAGTTTGTCCAGCACCAATCTCAAATGCTTGGCATGATCCTCCTTGTTCTTGGAAAAGACCAAAATATCATCGAGATACACCAAGACGAAATCATTTGTGTAAGGGTTGAAGATGAAGTTCATCATGCGAGAGAACGTTGGAGGAGCATTGACAAGGCCGAAAGACATGACAGTATATTCATAAGAACCATAGCTTGTTCTGAATGCTGTCTTGGGGATATCTTGTTCACGAATGCGAATCTGATGATAACCCATACGGAGGTCAAGCTTGGAGAATACTTGAGCACCTTTAAGTTGCTCGAAAAGCTCATTGATGTTGGGAAGTGGGTACTTGTTCTTTATTGTCTTCTTGTTCAATGGGCGGTAGTCGACACAAAGTCGGTCCGTGCCATCCTTCTTCTTGACAAAAAGAACACCACAACCCCATGGAGAAGAACTCGGTCGGATCAGACCCATACGCTCTTGTACATCGAGTTGTTTCTTCAGCTCCTTCAACTCTTCTGGTCCAAGCTTGTAAGGACGTTTGCAAAGGTTCCGTGCCAGGCTCAAGATCAATGACGAATTCAACTGGCCGGTGAGGAGGCATTCCTGGAAGCTCTTCTGGAAAGACATCTTGATATTCACAAACGACTGGAATCTGAGAGATGGCATTCAACTCGCCCTTCTCATTGAGAGAAAACAGTCAAATGGTATCATCACGAGCGGCAAAGATGATCACATCCTCAGACGAGTGTGTCAATTGAATCTGCCTGGCAGCACAATCAAGCTGAGCCTTGTGCTTAGAAAGCCAGTCCATGCCGAGAATTAGATCAATATCCGAGTCACCAAGAACAATTGGAGAAGCCAGAAATTTGTAGTCGCCCATCTCGATAGAAACATCCGGGACGCAGATATTAGCTGACATTTGCTTGCCCGGGGACACAATTGATAAAGTTCTAGGCAATTGTTGATAATCACACTCATACTTTGATGCAAAAGGTTTTGAAATGAAACAATGCGATGCACCAGTATCAAAAAGAACTTTTGCAGGAATAGAGTTAACTGGAAGGTTACCCATGATCACTTCTGAAGAGTCCTCTGCCTGAGCTGCGTTCATCATGTTGACCTTAGCATGCTTGGGATTATGCTTGACCACTGCATTGCTGGCAGATCTCACAGGAGGAGGAGCGGAAGGCGCCTTTGGTTGAAGCATTTGTTTGCATAGTGCCCTTTCTGCTGACACTTGTTGCAAGTAACCTCTGAGAGACGGTGATAAGGAGCACTTGACCTTGGAGCATGAGACGAGCTTTGTTCTGATAGCCTGGGTTGGGTGGGTGGGAAGATCCATTGCCACCTTTACTCTTCTGCTGATAAGGCTGACGAACGGAGGAGGAGGAGGCAACCAGAACTTCTGTTGCTTAGCTGCCACTTGAGTTGAAGAAGAAGAAGGAGTTGCATCCCTGACTCTCTTCTTGAAGCATCGCACTTGAGCTGAGCAGCTTCTTGCTTTAGTGCCATGTTGTAGAATCTCATCATACTTGGTCGGCTCAAAAAGCACAGAGCTAGTTGCAGATCTTCTCTGAGGCCACCTCTGAATTGATAAATCATGCTCTTCTCATCAGGGACGTCTTGTTTGGAGCGAGCGAGCCTCTGAAAGGATGTTGTATTGGTAAACAGACATGCTGCCTTGCTTGAGATTGCGGAACTCCTCGCGCTTACTCTCAGCAACACTTTGTGGAGAATGTGGTGAGCTTTGAAGTCTCGGCGGAAATCATCCCAGGTAATCACACGACCTCCTCTGGAATCTTTGTATTGTTGATACCACTCAGCAGCTTGGTCTTTGAGTTGGAACGAAGCAAACTTGACAAAGTCCTCAGGCCTGACATTGCTACACTCAAAATGTTTGCAGATATCCACGAGCCAGTCATCAGCGTCTGTGGCCTCGACACAGTTACTGAAAGGACTTCGGCTGGTTTGCGAGGAACTGATTGAGGGTAGCAAACTGAGCTTGATTGTTGCCTTGGCCTTGATTTCCTTGGTTGCGCTCTTGCAAGAGTTGCAAAAGCATCTGAGTGTTGGCGTTGGTGGCGGCCATGACAGCTTGCCATGCCTCCGGAGGTGGAGGTGGTGGCGGAGGTTCCGGATTCTGACGCGTTGGAGGAGCCATCCTGAAGAGGTTGACATCCGTTAGCATCTTGAAAGACATATATTCAAGCTGAATCAATGGATCGAAATTGCAACATATAGCCTTAACATTCGAACAAGAATGAACGAATGAATTCCAAAGTAAATCATCACACTTCCATAAGTTGAGAAGCCACTTAGATAGAGATAGATGAATAAAGCAACAAGGTACGGATATGAACAAATAATTGGTAAGGATTACCCAATCACAAACCAAATATCCGCGGAAGAAATACTAGAGCTACATGAATTCCCACCTATGAAACTCCCGAAACTTTCTGGTTATGCAATCAGGTGTTGGGGATACAGGGGAAGCATAATATCTCACCCAAAACTAGCAAATCCTACATCCAGTTGTATCCATCCTTCAACACATAACCAAGAAACCTTCGGAAATCATTTACCTCAACCTTCGAAAAGCATCCGTTATACGAGTTTATGGCAATACTCCCGAACTCCCGCCCCAGTACTGGGTGGCGTCGAGGTTATCTCACCAACAACTGCATAAAAGAGATTTTCGATGTCGGCGAACTCAGGTATTCCAGAACTGCAACGATAAAATTGTGACAACAACACCTCGGAGCTCAACTCCCCGGGACACTGCCACAACCCCTAAATGTCAGGAGGCACCAAGAACAATGTTCTCGTCACAAAACCATCGGAACGATTCCAAGATACCCGCGTGATCCTAAATTTTTTGTGAAATTTGAGAAGAGAAGAGTCAAAACTCTATGTCAGGAGGCCTCACCAGAGCGACGAAGGGACTGAGGAGTAAAAAGAATCCTACTCTCCGATATATATAATCCTATAAGACTCAAAACATTTTTCTAGACTCAACAACGTCAGCGATTCGATCAAGCAGGGGCTCCTAAGTCGGGGAAGGCTCTGATTACCAACTTGTAACACCCACGATGCGGCTATATCTCCCACGTGTCGGAGCACGACTTAGAGGCATAACCGCATAGTAGGCATGTCGCAAGAGGGGTAATCTTTACACATCCCATGTACTGAATAAGAAAGGGATAAAGAGTTGGCTTACAATCGCCACTTCACACAATACATAAATATAGCATTACATCATCCAGAATACAATCAAGGTCCGACTACGGAACCAATAAAGAAAGACAACCCCAAATGCTAGATCCCCGATCGCCCCAACTGGGCTCCTCTACTGATCGTCAGAAAGGAAACATAGTAACGTCCCGAATCCTCGTTGAACTCCCACTTGAGTTCGGTAGCGTCCCCTGCACTGGCATCATCGGCACCTGCATCTGGTTTTGGAAGTATCTGTGAGTCACGGGGACTCAGCAATCTCACACCCTCGCGATCAAGACTATTTAAGCTTTAAGGGTAGGAAAAGGGTAGTGAGGTGGAGCTGCAGCAAGCACTAGCATATATGGTGGCTAACTTACGCAAATGAGAGCGAGAAGAGAAGCAAAGCACGGTCGAGAAGCTATAAAGATCAAGAAGTGATCCTGAAACTACTTACGTTCAAGCATAACACGAGACCGTGTTCTCTTCCCGGACTCCGCCGAAAAAGAGACCATCACGGCTACACACTGGTTGATTCATTTTAATTAAGTTAAGTGTCAGTTTTCTACAACCGGATATTAACAAATTCCCATCTGCCCATAACCGCGGGCACGGCTTTCGAAAAGTTCAAAACCCTGCAGGGGTGTCCCAACTTAGCCCATCACAAGCTCTCACGGTCAATGAAGGATATTCCTTCTCCCAGGAAGAGTCAGACCCCGCTTGTCCTTTGCAAATTGCATATGGGCCCCCTGTGCGTGCATCAGGGCATTCGCTCCGGAATTTACTCTCGTTTTATAATACCTTGTTGCTCGGTTTTACACCAATCATACTGATATCACAACATTTTTACCCGAAACTACTACTGTTATTTTACCAGCTGGTAATATATTTCAAAGGTACCTTGTAGGGCAGAGCCAAAATACGCTTTGCCCTGATGATGAAACTGGCTTATCTCTCGGACCATTTCCTTCATATTCGCCTGCCTTGCGGGGTGTGGGGCTTCACGCCGCATCATCGTTTCTTCCATGGTACTGCATCACAAGCCATCGAAGAGGCACTATGATAGATCCCTAGTGGATACACTGCTTTATGGGTCATCCACGCCGGGCTCTCCATATACTTTTTAGAAGACCGCAGAATAACCATCATCGCTCTCTCCGGACTGCGGTTGTATCCCCTGATGACTTGATGAATATTGAGTATTACAAGAGTTGATCTACCGCTAGATCGTAATGGCTCAAACCCTTGAGTTAGCTGTATTGATTTTGGGGTTATGGGAGATCCCGCTGCCTCTACGCGACTTAAAACTGCTAGGTCTCTATATAAGGCACCGGAGGGACGTAGGATTGTACAAAAGAATCCATAACAGAGAAGGAGGACTTACCTGCTTCCAGGTATCCGATTATGCCAGGCTCTGCACTGGGCCACCCAAGGAGAAGACCTACCCACCTACCGTGTTGAGACCGGACACGGAGAGAGTCTTCAGCCCACGCCCCTGTTGTGGTAATCTTCCAAATGTCCATATGTCCAGCCGCACGTTTCCTAGTCCTGACGCTAACGAGGAATTAAAGGAATCCCGCCTCCCTCTTTGAGATTCCCCCCCGAAGAGACTCCCTCAGGAGCTCAAGGGGAAACCCAAGTCAATACCGTCCCCCGGGGCTTAGCCTTTGACGATGACTTTGTACGTGCGACGCAGAGAAACGAGTGAGGACCTCCTTGAACGTCGGCTCCGACGTCTCGTGAGAGGCATCACCGGCCTGCATAGGGGATGGAGTAGGCGAGTAGCAGGCGACCGTTTCTTCATTCAAGCCATAGGCGATCACGGAGGCGCCGAATTTACACTAGGTCGTGCCTGGGAGGAGGCGCCCTCCTTTAAAAGCGCACTCCCATTATCGTAACTCCTCTGGATAGAAGCCCCGCCACCAGTACTGAAGGAACGGCCTCCAAACGAGTGGATTCTGAAAAAGGGAATTCACAGTTCCAAGACCCCAAAGACGCCCGGGCGTCGTCTGTTACGCTCATGACGAAGCTAACTTCTGACGCGGAGGCCTGCCATAAGCACAAGGATCTAGGATAATCAGGCTCTGTCAGGTGCGGTAACAATAAGGAGTTAGCGAAAGCATAATTACACTCAAGATTTGTGTTAAAACCAAGCTCTCTCTATAGCGGTGACTGCCCAGTCGGACAGGCCGGGAAGCCAGTTTCCTCACTGAAGCTCATTCAACTCAGAAACTAGATCCAGCGAATGTGGAGAGCCTATGTGCCCTTGTAAATCTAAAACAGCGCTGAATCGGACCACCAGGAAACAAAGAGTATAGAATACCAATTTACTTTATTGCCAGTAATGTCTCATGCTTATAGCATTTGACATTTCAAGAGCTGCAATTATGTGTATTAAGTAGATACAAGATATAATAATAATCCCAACAAATATGTTCCAACAAGGAACAAACTCCATCTTCACCTGCAACTAGCAACGCTATAAGAGGGGCTGAGCAAAGCGGTAACATAGCCAAACAACGGTTTGCTAGGAAAGGTGGGTTAGAGGCTTGACATGGCAATATGGGAGGCATGATATAGCAAGTGGTAGGTATCGCGGCATAGCAAAAGAGCGAGCAACTAGCAAGCAAAGAATAGAAGTGATTTCGAGGGTATGGTCATCTTGCCTGCAAAGTTCTCCGAGTTAACGAAGCTTGATCCTCGTAAGCGTACTCAACGGGTTCCTCGATCATACTCGTCTCCCGGCTCTACCCAAGGCAAGAACACAAGCAAAGGAAACCAAACAATCAACCACGGTGCAATGCGCAAGCAACATGATGCAAAACATGGCATGATATGCGGGATGTGATATGCAATGCATATGCGTGCTCCGGAAGGAAAAGATTGAACCAGGCCTCAACTTGGCAAACCAAGTGCGCTGGAAAGATGAGTTGATTTCGGTCGAAATCGATATAAAGATCACCGGAATCGGATGCACGGTTTGCAAATGGCAAGCAAAACAATAATGCACAATTCTGCGATTAACAGCACGATGCCATCTAGAATGCAACAAGAAACTAAGCTACTGCACTCCAACATAGCAACAAAGCACATGGCAGTGATCTACTCAAGATGCTTGACAAAAGATGAACACTGAGCTACGGCTAAATCACACAAGAGCAGGTTCAAACAAGCATGGCAAAAGTGCAAAAGATATCAGCATCACAGACTTAGTGAAAATACTAACATGTCAGGAATTAACATCAGGAAGCAATGTTTAGAGCAAGATAACAACATGCTACAGGAACATACATAGCAAACAAGGCATGGCATGAATCTACTCAAAGCATAGAACAAAAGTCCCTTACTGACCATAAGCCAAAAAGGATCAGAAGATATGATGGCACCCATGTAAACATAGCAAGTTTAACAGATTCAGACTTAGCAGAAAACTGAGCATGGCAAAACAGAGTTATGAAGGCCTCTTTGCGAAGCTCGATTCACTCACCACAAGGCATGCATGACAAACTAAGCATAGTACCAGCATGAAGACATGATCATGAAGCTAATCAAAGCAAGAACAAGCTCATAGCGTACATGGATCAACTACAACAACCTTGGCGAAATTGATTAACACGTAAACAATCTGCCAGGAACATTTTATAGCAAAAGTAGAGCAAGATTTAAACATGCGAGGGCACTCCATAATTGCAAATAGGGCATGGATGGATAGAGCATGACCATATGTCTAAATCATCCTTACTGAACATACCCAAAAGAAGCATGGATCTCGCTGTAGCAACATGGATGAATGGCATAAAAATAACAGCAGGGAAATGACTTCGTAAAATTCTAAGTCCCTAAAATCAGCAATATTACGAGAGCTACTTTGCATGCTTGTGCTAGTCACCAAAAAGATCACAAAAGTACATGGCATACACCCGTCTAAAGTTGGCACGGCATAGCCCAAAACACATGTAGGGCTCATGACCATATGCAGCACACAACAAATGTAGCAAAAATGACAAATGCTCATACTCTGCTAAGAATCAGCACCTAACATTTTATAGTACTCTTGCGTCAACTATTTGGGCATCAAGATTGACTCAAACAAGCATGGCACAATGGAAAAAAATGTCCGAGCACATTCCAGAATGAACATTTGTATAAGTATTGCACCCACAACATAAGAAAAGGTAGCTATCGTCCACCCACAGCATGGTAATGACCATGAATGCAACAATGTTGTGCATCCAAAATATGCACACAGAGAAAAAAAAGGAAAAAAAAAAAAAACTATCGAGTCGGTCAACCTAGGGGTAGGCTGGATCAGCATACGAGTGCGGCGCACCTCTCGGATTTCGTCTCCAGAGCCATTTTATCCTCTACCGGTTTCATTTTGAGGTTATGCGTTAGAGGACTATCATTTGGGGATAAATCCGTTGAGAGACACTCAGTGAGATGAATTATGGTTTGGGAAGAAACCTAAGCTGTCGTTTCTAAAAGTTTGGGGATGCGATGCTTATGTCAAGAAACTTCAACCTGAAAAGCTCGAACCCAAGTCGGAAAAATGTGTCTTCATAGGATACCCTAAGGAAACCATTGGGTATACCTTCTACCTCAGATCCGAAGGCAAGATCTTTGTTGCCAAGAACGGGTCCTTTCTGGAGAAAGAGTTTCTCTCGAGAGAAGTAAGTGGGAGGAAAGTAGAACTCGATGAAGTACTGCCTCTTGAACCGGAAAGTAGCGCAGCTCAGGAAGATGTTCCTGTGGTGCCTGCACCGACTAGAGAGGAAGTTAATGATGATGATCAAGGTACTTCGGATCAAGTTGCTACTGAACTTCGAAGGTCCACAAGGACACGTTCCACACCAGAATGGTATGGCAACCCTGTCCTGGAAATCATGTTGTTAGACAACGGTGAACCTTCGAACTATGAGAAGCAATGGCGGGCCCGATTCCAACAAATGGCTTGAAGCCATGCAATCCGAGATAGGATCCATGTATGAAAACAAAGTATGGACTTTGACAGACTTGCCCGATGATCGGCGAGCGATAGAGAATAAATGGATCTTTAAGAAGAAGACGGACGCGGATGGTAATGTTACCATCTATAAGGCTCGACTTGTCGCTAAGGGTTATCGACAAGTTCAAGGGGTTGACTACGATGAGACCTCTCCCGTAGCGAAGCTGAAGTCCGTCCGAATCATGTTAGCAATTGCCGCATACTATGATTATGAGATATGGCAAATGGACGTCAAAACGGCATTCCTTAACGGCTTTCTTAAGGAAGAATTGTATATGATGCAGCCGGAAGGTTTTGTCGATCCTAAGAATGCTAACAAGGTATGCAAGCTCAGCGCTCCATCTATGGGCTGGTGCAAGCATCTCGGAGTTGGAACATTCGCTTAATGAAATGATCAAAGCGTTTGGGTTTATGCAGACTTATGGAGAAGCCTGCGTTTACAAGAAAGTGAGTGGGAGCTCTGTGCATTTCTCATATTATATGTGGATGACATACTTTTGATGGGAAATGATATAGAACTTTTGGACAGTATTAAGGCCTACTTGAATAAGTGTTTTTCAATGAAGGACCTTGGAGAAGCTGCTTACATATTAGGCATCAAGATCTTTAGAGATAGATCGAGACGCCTCATAGGTCTTTCACAAAGCACATACCTTGATAAGATATTGAAGAAGTTCAATATGTATCAGTCCAAGAAGGGGTTCATGTATGCCATGGCAGAAGTTCAATATGTTGCAAGGTGTGAAACTGAGCTTAGCTCAATGTCCGACCATGGCAGAAGATAGAGAAAAGATGAGTGTCGTCCCCTATGCCTCAGCCATAGGGTCTATCATGTATGCCATGCTGTGTACCAGACCTGATGTAAACCTTGCCGTAAGTTTGGTAGGAAGCTACCAAAGTAATCCCGACATGGAACACTGGACAGCGGTCAAGAATATCCTGAAGTACCTGAAAAAGACTAAGGATATGTTTCTCGTTTATGGAGGTGACGAAGAGCTCGTCGTAAAGAGTTACGTCGATGCTAGCTTCGACACAGATCTGGATGAGTCTAAGTCACAAACCGGATACGTGTATATTTTGAATGGTGGGGCAGTAAGCTGGTGCAGTTGCAGGCAAAGCATCGTGGCGGGATCTACATGTGCAGCGGAGTACATGGCAGCCTGGGAGGCAGCGCATGAAGCAATCTAGATGAAGGAGTTCATCACCGACCTAGGAGTCATACCCAATGCGTTGGGGCCGATCACTCTCTTCTGTGACAACACTGGAGCTATTGCCCTTGCCAAGGAGCCCAGGTTTCACAAGAAGACCAGGCACATCAAGCGTCGCTTCAAATCCATTCGTGAAAATGTTCAAGATGGAGACATAGATATTTGCAAAGTACATATGGATCTGAATGTCCCAGATCCGTTGACTAAACCTCTTCCGCGAGCAAAACATGATCAACACCAGAACTCTATGGGTATTCGATTCATCACAAAGTAACTAGATTATTGACTCTAGTGCAAGTGGGAGACTGTTGGAAATATGCCCTAGAGGCAATAATAAAATTGTTATTATTATATTTAATTGTTCATGGTAATTGTCTATTGTTCATGCTATAATTGTGTTATCCGGAAATCGTAATACATGTGTGAATACATAGACCACAAGATGTCCCTAGTGAGCCTCTAGTTAACTAGCTCGTTAATCAATAGATAGTCATGGTTTCCTGACTATGGACATTGGATGTCATTGATAACGGGATCACATCATTAGGAGAATTATGTGATGGACAAGACCCAATCCTAAGCATAGCACAAGATCGTGTAGTTCGTTTGCTAGAGCTTTTCCAATGTCAAGTATCACTTCCTTAGACCATGAGATCGTGTAACTCCCGGATGCCGTAGGAGTGCTTTGGGTGTACCAAACGTCACAACGTAACTGGGTGACTATAAAGGTATACTACAGGTATCCCCGAAAGTATCTGTTGGGTTGACACGGATCGAGACTGGGATTTGTCACTCCGTATGACGGAGAGGTATCTCTGGGCCCACTCAGTAATGCATCATCATAATGAGCTCAATGTGACCAAGTGTTTGGTCATGTGATCATGCATTACAGTACGAGTAAAGTGACTTGCCGGTGACGAGATTGAATGAGGTATTGGGATACCGAGGATCGAATCTCGGGCAAGTAACGTACTGATTGACAAAGGGAATTGAATACGGGAATGATTGAATCCTCGACATCATGGTTCATCCGATGAGATCATCGTGGAACATGTGGGAGCCAACATGAGTATCCAGATCCCGTTGTTGGTTATTAACCGGAGAGTCGTCTCGGTCATGTCTGCGTGTCTCCTGAACCCGTAGGGTCTACACACTTAAGGTTCGGTGACGCTAGGGTTGTAGAGATATTAGTATGTGGTAACCCAAAAGTTGTTTGGAGTCCCGGATGAGATCTCGGACGTCGCGAGGAGTTCCGGAATGGTCCGGAGGTGAATATTTATATATAGGAAGTCCAGTTTCGGCTATCGGGAAAGTTTCGGGGGTAATCGGTATTGTACCAGGACCACCGGAAGGGTCCCGGGGGTCCACCGGGTGGGGCCACCTATCCCGGAGGGCCCCATGGGCTGAAGTAAGTGGGGAACCAGCCCCTGGTGGGCTGGTGCGCCCCCCATGGGCCTCCCCTTGCACCTAGGGTTGGAAACCCTAGGGGTGGGGGCGCCCCACTTGGCTTAGGGGGGCAAGTCCCCCTTGGCCGCCGCCCCCCCTTGGAGATCCCCCCCCTTGGGAGTCCCCTCCCCCAGCCCCCCCCCTAGGGGCCCTATATATAGTGGGGGAGGGAGGGCAGCCGTACCCAAGTCCCTGGCGCCTCCCTCTCCCATCGTAACACCTCTCTCTCTCGTTGGAGCTTGGCGAAGCCCTGCCGAGATCACCGCTGCTTCCATCACCACATCGTCGTGCTGCTGGATCTCCATTAACCTCTCCTTCCCTTGCTGGATCAAGAAGGAGGAGACGTCTTCCCAACCGTACATGTGTTGAACGCGGAGGTGCCGTCCGTTTGGCGCTCGGTCATCGGTGATTTGAATCACGACGAGTATGACTCCATCAACCCCGTTCTCTTGAACGCTTCTGAGGGAGTCCTGGACTAGTGGGTCTCCGGACAGCCGGACTATCTCCATTGGTCGGACTGTTAGACTATGAAGATACAAGATTGAAGACTTCGTCTCGTGTCCGGATGGGACGCTACTTGGCATGGAAGGCAAGCTAGGCAATATGTATATGGATATTTCCTCCTTTGTAACCGACCTTGTGTAACCCTAACCCTCTCCGGTGTCTATATAAACCAAAGGGTTTTAGTCCGTAGGACAACAATCACAACATACAATCATACCATATGCTAGCTTCTAGGGTTTAGCCTCTCTAACATCGTGGTAGATCTACTCTTGTACTACCCATATCATCAATATTAATCAGGCAGGACGTAGGGTTTTACCTCCATCAAGAGGGCCCGAACCTGGGTAAAACATCGTGTCCCCTGCCTTCTGTTACCATCCGGCCTAGACGCACAGTTTGGGACCCCCTACCTGAGATCCGCTGGTTTTGACACCGACATTGGTGCTTTCATTGAGAGTTCCTCTGTGTCGTCGCCGTTAGGCTTGATGGCTCCTTCGATCATCGATAACAATGCGGTCCAGGGTGAGACTTTTCTCCCCAGATAGATCTTGTATTTGGCGGCTTCGCACTGCGGGCCATCTCGCTTGGCCATCTGGAGTAGATCGAGAGTTACGCCCCTGGCCACCAGGTCAGGTTTGGAAGCTTAAACTACCCGGCCGACATCCACGGAGACTTGATCTTCGACGGATTCGAGCCCTTGCCGTGTGCGCCGCGCGGTCACGATGAGCATGATTTAGCTCTACCATCGGATAGTGTTCAAGAGACCGCACCGGCGACCGCTCCGACCCTCAATTCGGAGCCAATTGCGCTATCCATGGACAGGTGGATAGACCCCGCCACGGAGGCCGTATTCTCGGCGGTGATCGAGCCGAATATCGACCTTACCCATCACGAGAGCCGTGACATCGAACTCCAAAAGTCCTACTATCATCGATAGCGATGCGGCCCAGGGTGAGACTTTTCTCCCCAGACAGATCTTCGTATTCGGCGGCTTTGCACTGCGGGCTAATTCGCTTGGCCATCTGGAGCAGATTGAAATCTACGCCCCTGGCCATCAAGTCAGGTTTGGAAGCTTAAACTACACGGCCGACATCCGCAAAGACTTGATCTTCGACGGATTCGAGCCACAGCCGGGCGCGCGCACTGTCGCGATGGGTATGACCTAGCTCTGCCCCGAACAGTACCCCAGAGGCCGCGCCCGCATCAGCTCCGACCCTTAGTTCGGAGCCAACTGCGCCAATCGAGGACGGGTGGTTAGACACCGCCTCAGGGGCTGCAGTCTCAACGGCGATCGAGCCGAACACCAGCATAATCCTCTGCGCAGCCCGTGACTCCAAGGTGCCGGACTCTTTTCTGACTCCGAACCGCCCGCGCCCCTGCCAATCGAATCCGATTGGGCGCCGATCATGGAATTCACCGCCGCAGATATCTTTCAGCACTCGCCCTTCGGCGACATTCTGAATTCACTAAGGTCTCTCTCTTTGTCAGGAGAGCCCTGGCCGGATTATGGCCAACAGGATTGGGATGCGGACGACGAAGAAATTCGACGCCCACCCACCACCCACTTCGTAGCCACTGTCGATGATTTAACCGACATGCTCGACTTCGACTCCGAAGACATCGACGGTATGGACGACGATGTAGGAGACGAACATGAACCAGCACCTATAGGGCACTGGAAAGCCACCTCGTCATATGACATATACATGGTGGATACACCCAAAGAAGGCAATGGCGACGGGATAGCGGAGGATGACCCCTCCAAGAAGCAACCCAAAGCGCGACGTCAGCGGCGCCGCTCTAAGTCGCCCAAAGCAAAAGTGGTGATACCGGCACAGGAGATAATAACACTCCGGATAGTGCCGAAGACAACAACAATCCCCTCCAGCAAGATTTAGAGCAGGAGGATGAAGGAGCCAGCTCTCCTGAGAGAGCGGCAGACGGAGAGGAGGAGGATGACAATTACATCCCCCCTCCGAAGACGAGGCAAGCCTCGGCGACGATGAATTCGCCGTCCCAGAGGATCCCGTCGAACAAGAGCGCTTCAAGCGCCGGCTTATGGCCACGGCAAATAGCCTGAAGAAAAAGCAGCAGCAGCTTCAAGCTGATCAAGATCTGCTAGCTGACAAATGGACTGAAGTCCTCGCGCGAGGAATATAAACTCGAGCGCCCCTCCAAGAGTTACCCAAGGCGCAGGTTACTACCCCGACTGGAGGAAGAAGCGTATGATACGGCTGATCGGCCACCTCGTGGCCGCGATAGAGAGGCATTCCAGCCAAAAGCTCAGCCTCCACCCCAACGCCATTCAAATAAAAAGGCATGGGGAGATACGCCAGACCTGCGAGACATATTGGAGGACAAGGCAAAGCATTCAAGATCGATCTACGGATCATGAGGGCGCACCACTCTGCAAGACGACAAACGTCACGCCAGGATACAGAAGCAAATCCGGCCGGGCCGAACACAGCGGGCAAGACCCATTCGCTGCGTCGCGATATAGCCCAATACAGAGGCGCCGCACACCCCTTATGCTTCACAGACGAAGTAATGGAACATCAATTCCCAGAAGGTTTCAAACCTGTAAATATTGAATCATACGACGGCACAACAGATCCCGCAGTATGGATTGAGGATTTCCTCCTCCACATCCACATGGCGGCGATGACTTACACGCCATCAAATACCTCCCACTAAAGCTCAAAGGACCAGCGCGCATTGGCTTAACAGCTTGCCAGCGGACTCCATTAGCTGTTGGGAAGATCTGGAAGCCGCATTCCTCGACAACTTTCAGGGCACTTATGTGCGACCACCAGACGCAGATGACTTGAGCCACATAATTCAGCAGCCAGAAGAATCGGCCAGGCAATTCTGGACTCGGTTCCTTACAAAGAAAAACCAAATCGTCGACTGTCCAGATGCGGAGGCCTTAGCGGCTTTCAAGCACAACATCCGAGACGAGTGGCTAGCCCGGCACCTTGGTCAGGAAAAGCCGAAATCTATGGCAGCCCTCACGACACTCATGACCCGCTTTTGTGCGGGAGAAGACAGCTGGCTGGCTCGCAGTAATAACATATCAAAGAACCATGGTACCTCAGATACCAAGGACGGCAATAGCAGGTCACGTCGCAACAAGCATAAGCGCCGCATTAACAGCGAAAATACTGAGGATACGGCAAGTCAATGCCGGATTCAAAGGCTCTAAACCCGGTCAGCGGAAAAAGCCATTCAAACAAAGTACGCCGGGTCCGTCCAGCTTGGACCGTATACTCGATCGCTCGTGTCAAATACACGGCACCCAGACAAGCCAGCCAATCACACCAACAGGGATTGTTGGGTGTTCAAGCAGGCCGGCAAGTTAATTGCCGAAAACAAGGACAAGGGGCCGCATAGCGATGACGAGGAGGAGCCCCGGCAGCCGCACACTGGAGGACAGAAGAGGTTTCCCCCGCAAGTGCGGATGGTGAACATGATACACGCAACCCACATCCCCAAGAGGGAGCGGAAGCGTGCGCTTAGGGACGTATATGCGTTGGAGCCAGTCGCCCCAAAGTTCAACCCTTGGTCCTCCTCGCCGATCACCTTCGATCGTAGGGACCACCCCACTAGTATCCATCACAGCGGATTCGCCGCACTGGTCCTAGACCCAATCATCGATGGATTTCACCTCACTCGAGTCCTAATGGACGGCGGCAGCAGCCTGAACCTGCTTTATCAGGACACGGTGCGCAAAATGGGTATAGACCCCTCAAGGATCAAACCCACAAAAACGACCTTTAAGGGCGTCATTCCAGGTGTAGAGGCCCATTGGACAGGCTCAGTTACACTGGAAGTGGTCTTCGGATCCCCGGATAATTTCTGAAGCGAAGAGTCAATCTTCGATATAGTCCCATTCCACAGTGGTTATCACGCGCTGCTCGGGCGAACCGCATTCGCTAGATTCAATGCGGTACCGCATTATGCATACCTCAAGCTCAACATGCCAGGACCTTGCGGAGTTATTACATTCAATGGAAACACAGAGCACTCTCTCTGAACAGAGGAGCACACCGCGGCCCTCACAGCAGAAGCGCAAAGCAACCTCTCAAGGCAATCAACCAGTTCGG
>NC_053022.1:242698877-242714795 GCF_003073215.2 Triticum urartu | reverse complement strand
GTGTAGGTGATCCTTGGCGCTTGCACTCCTCCTCGTCATCCGTGAAGCTCCGACAATACCTATGCATGCACGATGGAGGGTCAAGTAGTATACCATCCTCGAAGGGGTCAAGTGAGCATGTGTAAAGGAGAGGATTTACCTTTATGTATGTGAAGTAGATGTCGCACGTGTCACTTGCCGAATGAACTCTTGACATGATGATGTCCATAGGATGCTCCGCATCATCCCCTCCCCCTTGGGAAAGATCCGACCGCGGATCGAAATCCAAATCACCATGGGAAAGAGATGGCATCGCCGTGTAGTAGTGGTCGATCACCAAGTTCTCATCATCTTGAAGCTTGAAATGGGCACTCTTGAATGTCTCACCGTCTCGTGAGTCCTTCAAAAGGAGCAAGGAGAACAAACACTTGAAAAAACAAATGCGGTTAGCGTTAGTGCAAAACCAAGCATTCAAGAGGTGATTCACCCAACAAGTGTTGTCATAGAGCATAGCATATGGTGTGACAAAGGATTGTGACATGGTATGTAAGCACATAAATTGAGCACAAAGAAGAACATCATGGAAACAAGCATGTAAATGTGAGGTAGTGATGCAAATATGTGTGACAAGAGAAGAAGCATCTACCTCAAGTTCATAGCAAGCATTCACAAATTGCTTAATGTAAGGTCGATGGTAGGCATATGAATCATTCACAACACCAAGTAAAATGAAGTGTCTAGACACATGGGTCAAGTGCAAGACAATCCAAGCATAATGTGCATGTGGTGTAGTGAATATAGTGTGGCACTCAACACAATAGAAAGAGCAATTGTTCATCATGTGCGAGGCAATCAAGTCAATCATAGTAATCAAGTCGTGCAAGCTAGTAGTGCGAAGATGCAACATACTAGAGTAAATCATGGCAATCATGTCATGAGAGCAAATAATAGGAATAGGCAATGCACATGACATATCGCAAGCACGAACACAAAGCAAGATGAAAGTATCATCATAGGCATGGGGTACAAAGCAAACATCGCAATAACAAGAAATATCTCCACCAAGCTTGCAAATACACATACAAGTATGAGAATCAATCATCATGTGTAATGTAAAGCACGGGTCACAAATGCATGGCAAAAGCATATGAATGAACATATCATGCAAAGTGAACATGGCAAGATGTGCAAAGGATATATAATGGACAACAACCCATAGCCAAGTAAGGGCCATGTAGAAGAAATGCGCGAAGTATTTGCGCGAAGAGAGCGGTGGGAAAGGCAATCCATGGGATCGCAAGTCATCGTTGCTCTCTAGAGCTTGTTTTGTCAACTCATGGGATTGTGAGGTTGACAAGTATTCATGGGTACCTACAAAAAGAAACAGAAACGAAAGAAATTGTGTGTGTGGTAAATGTACACATCATCCATCATGATGTGTATGTGCAGGTGAAAGTTAGCACAAGATAAGCATCGCTCAAAGAAATTTGATGCATGGTATAAGAACATGTCATCCATCATGAAAGAATAGTTATTGTATATAACACGATGGGGATGCAAATTGAGCATACAAGTATATGGCACATCAATAGCATGTTTATGCATGGGAAGCATATGGTGCACACAAGTATGAGGATCATGCAATGGATGGGAGTGATCAAAATCTCCTAAAATGTATGAGGAAACTATGGGGGTCTCCTCATGAGCAATATTGGAAACATCATATGGAGAAAATGGACAACATCCAAAACAATGCATATCCGAAGCTAGGTGGTCATGGCATGGCATATGAGATAAATGATGCAAAGGGAGCATATCAATATCATCACAAGAGAAACAAATGCCAATAACCATGGGCTTGTCATCTATGCCATAAGTGCAAATTGGGTTAACCTTAATGGCATATGCATAGTCACTATGAAGAGATTGCAAATATGACATGTGGTCGATCTCATGCATAGCATATGACAAGTCAAGCGGATTGGCAAACATGATGTGACCGAGATAATTAGCACAAGAAATCCTATGTAACATGGCATCACAACTAAGAGACTCCACATGGCAATCATCATACTCATCGTAAATGGGTAAATCATCACATGGGGAAATCATACTAGCATGAAGCATGTCACTAGGGGGATCAACATCATGCAAGCAATCAATGTCATGATAGTCCACTAGTGGGACAATAGCATCACCTTCACCTATGTTGCCTTTGTCATTCCACTCACGTGGTGTAGGTGAGGTGGGTAAGACCGAATGGTGGTCAAGATCATCATTGTGATGGAACCATGTGGGGGGTGCATCATATTCCACCATGGCCATCGTCTTGTCCAAAGTTAGGACGAAGTCGTTGAGAATCGGTACGTCATCATATAAGGGACCTAGCACCAAATGAGAAGACACAATAGAGGAAGAGGTCAACTCGTTAGTGTTAAAAGTGGCGTCACATGACCTATCAACTATCTCACTCTCTCTATGTGGTGGTTAACTCACTCCCTCAAAATAGGTGCACTCAAACTCACATATGGTGGAGTCACTCATCTCACTCAAGAGGTGGGGGTTGTGGCTCTCCTCACATGGTAATAGTGGAAACACATCATATATGGGGCTAGTGGTGAAATCACTCTCACTCTCGTATGGTGGAGTCACTCATGTCACTCATGTGGTGGTGGCTCTCCTCACATGGCAATCGGGGCATCTCGTCACATGTCGTTGTCGGAGAGATGTTGGTGCAAATGTCACCATGCTCAATCATGTCGTGGTCGTAGTCATGGATGAAGGCCGAAGATGGCACATCATCACTCTCGCCTCCTAAGATGGAAGCATCATCCTTGCTCGCCACCTTGTCGCTCGCCTCCAAAGCTTGGTCCTGGAAGTTCTCCGTAGTCGTACTCGTTGCTGCAACATCTTGAAAAAGAGTCAAAGTAGACTCGGCATCATCAATGCCACAAAGAGGGATGGCGGTGAAGTCGAACTTGGGAGCATCGTGTTGGAGCTCGTCGGGCTTAGACATCTTGGTGGTACTATCCTCATGCTCGTTCTTATGGAGCTTGGTCGTCGCGAAGTGAGCTTGGGGTGGAGAAGCTTTGGCCTTCATGAGTTCTTGTTCCGCCTTGAGAGCACCAATGTAGTTGTCGTCGAGGGACTTGTAGTTCTCGAGGAAGATTGTCTTGGAGATGTCGTTGTGTAATCACATCATGAAGTGGAGCTTCATCGAAATGGGGTCGTCCACGCTGTCTCGTCGCAAGGTTTTTTTCATCACCTTGAAGTACTCGTCGATAGACTTGGATCCTTGGATGATGTTCTCCAATTGGCGTTGAAGTTGTTCCGTGTAGGTTGGGGGCACAAACTCTCGCCGCAAAGCTCTCTTCGTCTTGGGCCAACTCATGTCATAGGTCTCGGAAGGTGCGTGAAGCCACCATGTGGACGCGTAGTCGTGGAAGTTCCTTGTGGCGCACTTCATTTGATCTTCAGGAGGAACTTGATGTAGCTTGAGGTAGTCGTCCATCAAACGTTCCCACTCGAGATACTCCTCGGGTTCTAGAGTCCCATAGAAAGGAATCTCATGGTCGGTGTCGAGGTCGTAGTAGCTCGTGGAAGTCGCGGACTTGAGCTTGGGGAGCATCTCTTGAGTGTAGTCTTGGGGTGCTTGTTGGCGAAGATGCCATATATCCGAAGGCGAAGATGCCTTGAAGTCGCTTGGCGAAGATGCCAAGGGAGATGGTGAAGTCGTTGAGCAGTTGTTGGTGTTGAGCTCTTGACCTTCACGTTCATGGTGGTGATGGTGTCGATGCCGATGTGACCTTGCCAAAGATGGTAGCTCGGAGGCTTGTGCTCCTGAGCGTCTTCTCGAAGATGAGGAAGACCGCTTGTAGGACTTGATGAGGGCTTTGATCTCCTCCATTTGAGCTTGCATCTTGGCATTGTTGGAGTTGTGCGTGGCATCGAACTTGTCGTTGTTGTTGTAGACCGAAGATGAAATGCCTTGCCTATCCATCACTCCAAGAGAAAAATGTGAGTGGTAGAAAGAGAAGAACGAATACCAAATGTACCTTGACCGAAGTTGAAAGTGGATCAATGATCACCCCAATGTGGACAAGGAAATAGCACAATTGGTACCAATTCTTGTCGGTTTCTCACACCTACACAAGTAAGGCTTATGGTGGAGCTCAGTGAGGATAGTAGCACAAAAATTTAATGCAAAATGTTAGCAAGAGTCAATAATGTTGAAAGAGATTCACAAATTCACAAGTGAAACAAGTAGACCAGTAGCAATATGTGGCACATGGAAACACACACACGGATAGATAAATGGGGTCGTGCAACCAAGGATGAGCACAAAATGTGGAATCCACGGAAAACGCTCATGTTGCACAACCCAAGAGAGACGCTAGCACGATTGCTCTATAGGCGGATACGACACTTGTGCACAACCTATGATATGCAAAATGGATAAACTTTCTATCCCAAGTATGCTATGTATATGATGTTCTGGTGGTATGATCCAAGATGATCGGATATGACAATGTGGTATGATGCTATGGCTATTGCTTACAAGCTTCTTTGCTTTTTCTCTTTTTCTTAAAAGCTTTATTCTTTTTTTTGTATGGCCACTTTACGAAACGCACAAACCAAGATAGCTATTGTGTATATGCGGGATCAAACTTGAGGCACAAGGGATGATATGATACCGATATGATATGGTATGTATGCAATGTATGGTGTAGATCAATAATGTGCACAAGTAACGTTGCCGGCAATACTCAAATGGCTAGTGTCGATAGGCAAGTAACGCAAAATGGGCTAGGGGGTAACAATGCAATGGCAATGGAATATACAATGGAGGGATACCACGATACCGAGAAGATATGGAGGTTACCGTCCTTGGTGATGATGAGTGGCGGTGATCTTGATGGAGATACCAAGATGATGGAGACTCGTCCCTAAGTAGCCGAAACACCTTAGGAAACGGAAAAAACACGAACTCAAAATCTCAAACGTCAAATGGTGGTAGCGGGAATGCGGTGGTGGTTTTGTGGAAGTACAATGATGGGTTATACGAGTAGGCAATGCGGAAGTGGAGGGTAAAGTGGTGGACTATACATGGTGTCGGAGTTGGGAGCACGGTCCCTAAGTAGCCGAAACACCTTAGGAGACACAACTCACAACACAAACAAAATTGGGTTAAGTTGGGGTGGTGGAAGTGTATGGTGGTTAAGCCTATGTGGGAGTTATGGTGGTGGTGGTGATTGATGAAGAAGGAATCGTCCCTAAGTAGCCTAGACACCTTAGGAGACTCAAATCACTCCTCAAGCAACCACTAATGCGATGGGGAACAAAATTCGTTAGGTTGCGGAAGTCGGTGGTGGTTATGCGGAGATTGTGGTGGAAGCCCTAGGAAAAGATGCCAAAGTTCCAACAATTTGATGGAGCCAAATGGTTATGGTAGTATTTTTGTGGGAAGGGGGATGTCAAGAGATTTTCAACGAGCTAAAGAACGTGAAAATCGGACTCCGGATGAATTAGTTATTGACAAAACGGTGAAACGGGGAAGCTGAAATGTACAGGGGTCGGACATCCGGGGCTCGGGCCGGATAGCCGGGACCTGATGTCCAGAACCACGCGCGAAATGCGCTCCAGGAGCTGGATGTCCGGGCCAATGGCCGGATTTCCGGGGCGGCCGGATGTCCGGGGCTCGGGCCAGATGTCCGGGCTCCAAATCCGAGGATGAACTCGAGGAACTCGATTTGGGGTCAGAAATTGATGATTTCGAGGTCAAAATTGGAGAGATTTCGTGGATGGAAAGTGGGGAAAAGTGGGGATATGCTAGATCCACTTGAAACCAAGCAAATCCTTGGATCAAAATCAACAAAACATTATCAAACCAACAAATCACAAAAAAATTTGGGGCTATTTTTGGCGGGGATTTTCGAAATTGGGGAAGAACACAACAAAATTAGGCTAGAAAACACAACGGGGAGGCTCCGAAATCGTGATCAACCTAAGCTCTGATCCAAGATGATGTAGGGTGGAACCCTAGATGGCCGATCTTTCACGAAAGGAGTGGATCCCAATGATGAACACGAAGAACACTAGGGGGAAAACTAGGGGAAACACAAGAGAAACACTCAACCAACAAGAAATAGATCACACATGCGCTAGATCGATGAAACACAAAGAGATACACGATCCAAATCCAACAAAGGACAATACATAGGGTAACCGGTTCTTCTCCGTGAGGAGGTCTTGAATCCACAAGGGGATCTTCCCGTAAAGGGGTCTTGAATCCAAGGTGGATCTTCTCCGAAGAGGGGCCGCGGTCTCTCTCAAGGAGTAGGTCTGATATGGATGAGCGAAGCTCTATCTCTCAAATGAGCTATCACAACGCTAACCCTAACTAGGAGGAGGGGTAGGAGTATATATAGTGCTAGTACAAGTTGGGGGCGAGTTGGAGGGGTACATGGGCCCTTGGCCCGTTCACTGTGCGTAGACAGGCGCCGGATGTCCGGGTTGGGGGGCCGGATGTCCGGGGCTTCGCGAGGCGCCGGATGTCCGGTGCTCGGGCTGGATGTCCGGGCTGAAGTGCAAAACTTCTGTAGTCTCTGGTTAGGCGAGGCCGGATTTCCGGGCTGGGGGCCGGATGTCCGGGGCTTCATGGGAGGCCGGATGTCCGGGCTTGGGGGCCGGATGTCCGGGCCCTGTAGCCTTTCTGTGGCTGGTCCGCTGCTTTGTTGGCATGTCTCCAGCGGCCGGATGTCCGGGGCTGGGGGCCGGATGTCCGGGCCCTGGAGCTGTCTTCGTCTCCTTCCGGTGGTTCTCTTCACCCATGGACTTGGTGGCTTGTCCGTCTTCACGTGCATCTTCGGGAGGCTCCTCTTGACACCTGATCAGGCATAGCATATCAGACTTAGGTAGTAGCCATGTCTTACATGCAGAAAGGGAAGATTCGGAAAGGAGCGAGTTCACCTTAGGTCCAATGGCGTAGGCTCGAGTGCACATGGTGATGATCGTAGGATGCTCCGCATCAACTCCAATGTGGACAAGGAAATAGCACAATTGGTACCAATTCTTGTCGGTTTCTCACACCTACACAAGTAACTCTTATGGTGGAGCTCGGCGAGGATAGTGGCACCAAAATTTGATGTAAAATGTTAGCAAGAGTCAATAATGTTGAAAGAGATTCACAATTTCGCAAGTGTAACAAGTAGACAAATAGCAATATGGGTGGCTCACGGAAACACACACACGGATAGATAAATGGGGTCGTGCAACCAAGGATGAGCACAAAATGTGGAATCCACAGAAAACGCTCGTGTTGCACGGCTCAAGAGAGACGCTAGCACGATTGCTCTATAGGCGGATACGACACTTGTGCACAACCTATAAGATGCAAAATGGATAACTTTCTATCCCAAGTATGTTATGTATGTATGGTTCCCCGTGTTTGATCCAAGATGATCGGATATGACAATCTTATGTGTAATGTGGGATGATGCTATGGCACTTGCTTACAAGCTCTTTGTTCACTCTTTTTCTTTGCTGAAAAGCTTTATTCTTTTTTTTGTATGGCCACTTTGCGAAATGCACAAACCAAGGTAGCAATTGTATATATGCGGGACCAAACTTGAGGCACACGAGATAATATGATACCAATATGATATGGTATGTATGCAATGTATGGTGTAGATCACTAATGTGCACAAGTAACATTGCCGGCAATACTCAAATGGCTAGTCTCGATAGGCAAGTAACGCAAAATGGTCTAGGGGTTAACAATGCAATTGCAAGGGGGAATGTATAATGGAGGGGTACCATGATACCAAGATGATATGGAGGTTACCGTCCTTGGCTATGATGAGTAGCGGTGTTCTTGATGTAGATACCAAGATGATGGAGACTCGTCCCTAAGTAGTCGAAACACCTTAGGAAACGGATATACCGCGAACTCAAAATCTCAAATGTAAAATGGTGGTAGCGGGATGCGGTGGTGGTTGCGGAAGCTCAAAGGGATTATGGAAATGCAATGATGGGTTATGGAGTACGCAATGCGGATGTGGAGGGAAGGTGGTGGACTATAGACGGTGTCGGAGTTCGAAGCACAGTTCCTAAGTAGCCGAAACACCTTAGGAGACACAACTCACAACACAAACAAAATTGGGTTAAGTTGGGGTGGCGGAAGTGTATAGTGGTCAAGCCTATGCGGAAGTGGTGGTGGTGGTTGATGAAGAAGCAACCATCCCTAAGTAGCCTAGACACCTTAGGAGACTCAAATCACTCCTCAAGCAACCACATATGCGCTGGGGATCAATATGGGTTAGGTTGCGGAAGTCGGTGGTGGTGTAGTAGATGATGTGGTGGAGGCCCTAGGCAAAGATGCCAAAATTGTCAAAATTTGATGGAGTCAAATGGTGATGGTAGTATTTTTTTGGGAAGGGGGATGTCAAGAACTTTTCAACGAGCTAAAAACGCGAAAATCGGACTCTGCATGAATTAGTTATGGCCGAAACAAAAATCAGCCGAAGTTGATATCTACAGGTAGCGGACGTCCAGAAAAAGCGGAGGTCCGGTGGCCAGACGTCCGGTCGGGTCGGAAATCCGCTAATTCTGCTCGGGTTAGGGGGTTCCGATCATCCGGTTAGGTCAGACGTCCGGTGGTTCCTGCGGCTCCGGACGTCCGGTAAAGTGACGGTCGTCCGGTGTATCGGGTTTAACTCAAGATCCGAGATTCGGGACGCGATTTTGGGCGGAATTTGGGGATTTTGGGATCAAAATTGATGAGATTTCGTGGATGAAAGATGGGGAAACATGGGGAGATGCTAGATCCACTTGAAACCAAGCAAATCCATGGATCAAAATCAACAAAACATCATCAAACCAACAAATCACAAAAAAAATTTGGGGCTATTTTTGGTGGGGTTTTTCGAATTTAGGACGAAATCAAGCAAAAGAAGGCTAGAAAATGGTGGGGGAGGCTCCGAAATCGTGATCAACGTGGCTCATGATACCAAGATGATGTAGGGTAGAACCCTAGTGGCGCGATCTTTCACGAAAGGAGCGAATCCCGCGATGAACACGAAGAACACGAGGAGGGAAACGAGGGGAAAATCATGAGGGGAACACAAGAGAACACTCAAACCAACAAGAATGATCACACATGCGCTAGATCCATGAACACAAAGGGAGATACATGATCCAAATCCAACAAGGGACGATACAAAGGGTAGCCGGTTCTTCTCCGTGAGGAGGTCTTGAATCCCCAAGGGGATCTTCCCGTAAAGGGGTCTTGAATCCAAGGTGGATCTTCTCCGAAGAGGGGCCGTGGTCTCTCTCAAGGAGTAGATCCGATGTGGATGAGCGAAGCTCTATCTCACAAATGAGCTAACACAACGCTACTCTAGAAAGGAGGAGGGAGAGGTATATTTATAGTCTTAGTGCAAATGGGGGGTAGTGAAGGGGTACATGGGCCTCAGCCTGCAACTAGACACAGCCACGTACCGGACATCCGCTGGGGACCGGTCGTCCGGTGGCTCGTGGGCGGCTGGACGTCCGGTAGGACCCGGTCGTCCGCTCGATCTGGCTCGGATGCTGGTGTAGCGGATTTCCGGTCTGGACTGGTCGTCCGGTCGCCAGTCGTCTGGTGGCGTCGGACGTCCGCTCATTTGGCTCGGGTGCAGGGACACCGGTCTTCTGGTCTGGACCGGTCGTCCGGTGGATCTTCAGGCGCCGGACGTCCGGACCTGACCGGTCATCCGGTGGCTGGAGCTTCTTTGACAGCTCTTCTTCTTGCGTCTTCGTTTCCACGCTTCCCTCGCGGATGGTGTAGGTGTTCCTTGGCGCTTGCACTTCTCCACGTCGTCCGCAGCGTTCCGACAATACATATGCATGCACACGGGAGAAGTGTCAAGTAGTATACCATCCTCGAAGGGGTCAAGTGAGCACATGTAAAGGATATGATTCACCTTTGTGTATGTGAAGTAGAGGTCGCACGTGTCACTTGCCAAATGGACTCTTGACATGGTGATGTCCGTAGGATGCTCCGTATCAGGTGCGATAGAGGCACATCGACTTGATCGTCGCGGGACTTCGCTCCATAGCCGGCTCCATTGCTCCAGTGCCTCCCCCTCCACCCCCGAGCCGGATTGGTTAGGCTAGCTTTATTTGCAGGGGTTGTTGTGTTGTGCCCCCAACGAGACCAATTTTGGATTTTGTTGCACTTGTTTCTTTCTTTCTTACTTGGTAATTCTATTGTTCACTACTGGGAAAGGGCTTATAGGTGAACTCAAATTAGTGGCGGGCGAAGTTGGGCACCCGTCACAACTAATTTTGAAAACTAGCAGTGGCGAGTGATAGGACGCACCCACAATTGCAGATGGTGTCACATTGACATGGTGTTGTGATGTAGGGTAGAACCCTAATCGCCCGATCTTTCACGAAAGGAGCGGATCCCGCGAAGAACACGAGGAACATAAAGAGGGAAACGAGGGAAAATGTGGGAAATCAAAGGGGGAAACGCAAGAGGAACACTCAAACGAACAAGAACAAGTCACACATGTGCTAGATCCTCGGATACATAGAATGATACACGGTCCACGGACAACTAGGGACGATACAAAAGGGTAACCGGTTCTTCTCCGTGAGGAGGTCTTGATGTTCTTCCCTAAAGAGGGGTTTTGAATCCGCTTGGGGTATCTTCTCCGGTGGAGGCTCGAATCTCCGAGGAGAAGGTAACCAAGTGGATGAGCAAAGCTCTCTCACAAATATGAGGTAAACATTTGCTAACCCTAGAAAGTTGTACGGGATAGAGTATATATAGTCTAGGGGGGAGAAGGGATACACGGTCCTCGGCCCTTTACTGTGCGCGGACAGGGAGGCCGGACGTCCGGGCGTCGGGCCGGATGTCCGGGCATTCGCGGAGGGCCGATGTCCGGGTTGTGGGGGCCGGATGTCCGGGCTGGTGAAGCTGGCCATGTTGCTCTCGGGTTCAGGTGTGTCCGTGATGTAGGGTAGAGACCCTAATCGCCCGATCTTTCACGAAAGGAGCGGATCCCGGGGAAATCACAAAGAACACGGGTGATGAGTGTCGTTGTTCTAACTCTGACAGTGATGTAGGGGGGTATGTATGGAGAGGCTAGATCTTAGCTATGGAGGAGTTGTAAGCACACGAGGATTATGAGTTCAGGCCCTTCTCGGAGGAAGTAACAGCCATACGTCTCCGTGCCCGGAGGCGGTCGACTGAATTATGTGTGTATGAATAACAGGGGTGCCAACCCTTGATACTGAGGAGGGGGTGGCTTATATAGAGTTCGCCAGGCCCCTCCAGCCCTCAGTAATGCAAGGTTTAAAGTACATTAAGATTGGGGGTTACTGGTAACGCCCCTAATAAAGTGCTATGATGACCATAAAAGCTACTTAATAACCGACCGTTTGCGTGCAGGGTGACTTTAGATCTCCTGGCAGTCGAGTGGTTGGAATTTGGTCGAGTGATTGCTTCGTGGTCGAGTGTCTTGAATCTGTCGAGTGAGATACCTCCAAGTCGATTGAAAGGTGACTTCTTCTAGGGATGTCCTTGGGTAGGGTACTTAGGACAGGTCCATGCCCCTATCCTAGGTACATAGCTTCATCATTACCCCCGAATGGATCGAGGTTCGAGTGGGGAAGGAGTTGGGGATCTTTTTGACTGGTTCTTCATGTTATATGAACGTCTTGTTTTGGATCAATTGTCACGGATGGCGTCGTCAACTTCTTTCAGTCTCCTTGATCCATTCTTGGCCTCTTGTCGAGTGAATTTCTTTACTTGTGAAGTTCCGAGTGATGGTGTGAAAGGGATCTTCTGTTTGACGAGTTGTTCTGTGGCCCGCGGATTTTGCGGGATTTGAATTTCGGCAACCGCGCGGGACGGGGGCGGCCGCAGTAATAGGACGGAAGCTCCTCGATCCCCACGCTACCTTTTTCGCCACGTACTGCGCGCGCGCCCGTTGCGGGATTTGACGGGATTGCCTGGGCCTACCAATCAGCCACTCGGAAGCGACCTCTTATAAGCTGCCGGCTCGGGACCCCCGAACAGCGCGCCTTCACTTTTCCCCCTTCCTTCACAAGATCCTCCGCCACCTCCACTCCCAACTTGGTGCCGTAGCTCTGTTCGAGCTTCGCCGGTGACGATGGTGAAGGAGAAGACGTCGGCTCTGGAGCGCGCGAAGAAGGCGGCGGTGCAGGGGAAGGGGAAGAAGTCCGCTCGGGGCGGATCTTCCTCGAGGACTGCTCTGCCCAAGGATTGGATCCAGGGCGACTAGATGCCATCGGTGATTTGGCAGGATGATCTCGATGATCTGGTCGAGGGGGGATTCATTTCCCACGAATCTGCGCGCCTCGCGAGGAAAGAAGTCGAACCCCAGCCTCTTGATGGTGAGTGCGTCCTTCTCGCCACCCATATCGATCGTGGATTCTCTCTGCCTCCTCATCCTTTTTTCCGGAGCTTCTTGAACTTCTTCGGAGCGCAGCTCCATCACTTTACTCCCAATTCTATTGTGTATCTTGCTGCTTTCGTTTCCTTGTGTGAAAACTTCTTGGGTTGCCGCCCCCATTGGAGAGTCTTCAAGCACATCTTCACTTGCCGCTCTCAGTCGGTCCAGAAGGCCAAGTCGAGTGACGAACGGACGCAGGTGATCCAGCTGTGCGGGGGTCTGGCGATCCAGATGAGGGGAAAAAGTTCCTTTCCGTCTATCACTTTTCCCGAGTCAGTCCGTGGGTGGCAGTCGACTTGGTTTTACTGTAAAGACCAGGTGACCCCAGGACAGTCGACTGGGCTTCCCCCTTTTTCTCTGAATCGAGCACAAAAACCCGCCTTTCTGAAAGTGACGCCGGAGGAAAAGGCGCAAGTCAAGGTGCTCGTCGGTCGAGTGGTTCAGCTTGTCCGCGAGGGTGTGACTGGCATGGAATTGTTGGAAGTCTTCCTTCAGAGGCGCATCCAATCGCTTCAGGCTCGTGACCACCCGATGTGGCTGTACTCGGGTCTCGAAGAAACCACTCGGATTCACCCAGAGGAGGTCACCGACAAGATGTTGGAAGGGTGGCTGTCGAGTATCACAGGGAACAAGGACAACCCCCGAGGAGCCAGCAGGATTCCTCCACTCGACCAAACATACGAAGTGGACAAGGTCTGACCTTGCGTTTCCGACTGTTATCTTGCTTTCTTTATTTGTTCTTTTTGGATCAGTCGATTGACTTTTGTCTCATTTGTTGTCCTCTAGGCCACTACTGAGATGTACTCGACACCCAATGGAGCATAGGAGCAGGCCGAGGAAGGAGAGGCGAGTGGAGGCAAAAGTGGAGACGTGGGAGAAGAGTGGGAATCTGACGGCGTAGGAGAGGGGGATGACGACGACTCCAGTGAAGAGGAGGAGGAAGAAGTCGAACCTCCCCGCTCGGAACGGCGATCCAAGCTTGTCCCTGTTGTCAACTTATGAAATTTTTTGGGCAGTCGTCGAAGCGCCCACGGACCTCATCTCCAGCGCCGACAGAAAAAGCTCCCAAGCACCCACGCACGACGCCGTCCAAGCCGCCCAAGGCTCTGCCCAAGATGAAGATGACTGTCCCCACCATTTCTGGGTAATAGTAGAATTTGTTTTCCTTTGTCGAACGTGACGAACTCTTGGTCGACTCATTGAATAAGCTGACTGACTTTCGAAATTTGCAGTGCTGCCACCTCGAAGATCTCCGCCAAGGACGATGATCAGGAGATGGAAGACGCTGTTACCTCTAGCCCCGGTACGATTACTGATGCTCTGCTTTTAGTCGACTGGCGATTTCTTATAATTCCGGTCGATTGGATTTTTCTTGTAGCTCCTCCTCATGTCATTGACCTCCCTGATGATGACGACGAAGTGCCGCTGAGGGCATGAAGGAACAGGAGGGCGCCGGCTGGCAAGACCCTACAAACTACTCTGGTGCCTGAGGCCGCAGTCCGGGAGGGTGGTGATACCACTCGGGTTTCTGTGACCTTCGCTGAACCTCTGACGAGTGTCCTGACTTCGACGTCGACTGCAAATCCGCCTTCGCTTTTTGCCACACACCACGTCCCTGAGGATCAAGTGGGTGCTGCTAAAGAGGCTATACGCCAAGCGGGGATCATGATGGAGCAAGTGAAGGTGGTTCGGGAAGCCAGCCAAGCGGCTTATGACGCGAGCTCAGCTCTTGAGAGCAACGTCCAGGTCAGTCGATTCACCGCTTGTTCTGTTAGGATATGCTATCTGAAGAATCTCTTTTCCGAAGATCTTTATATCTGTACGCCCACTGGGTGTGTCTATTAATCTTTTTGACGAGTGGGGGCACGCTAAGTGCACCCACTAGGTGTAGTCCCCGAGACTACGGTGGACTGCTGGCAGTCGACTATAGTCTTTATATTGTGTTGCTTTAGCTGAACTTCTTCACTCGGTCTGGTTAGGCCATGTCGAATTGAATTGTACATGGTCGGCTGCGGGCAGTCAATTTTTTTTGGTCGAACCAGTGGGGGCACGCTGAGTGCACCCACTAGGTGTAGTCCCCGAGACTACTGTCGAATGTTTTTGATTCGGCTGTAGTCTTAGAAACGCCATCATCGTCTCTTGGTTACTCAGAAGCAACTTATCTTGGATGTCTGTCGACTGTTTTTTTGCAGAAATCCTGCGGACTTGTGGCTCGCTACACTGAGTTGGAGAACAAACAGATCCAGCTGAACCTTGACTTGAAGCTTGCTCAGGAGAACTTGCAGAAGGCGAGGGACGAAGCAAAAGGCATGGCTGGTGAGCTTTTGTCGACTGTCCTTTCTTTCTGGCCGTCCTCGATGTTGATCTCACTTACTGTTTCGTAGACAAAATGGAGGAGGCTCTGAAGAAGAAGGATCAAGACCTTACCGAATTGCAGAAGGAGGCCCTGAACAAAACGAAGCTTGCTGAAGAAAAACTGGCTTCAGTCGATACTCTTGAAAAGGAAAACTCCAGGCTGAAAACTGCTCTCGACGCGGCTAATCGAGAGGCCAGCCGTCTGAAGAATGGCAATATAGCTCTGAATGACAAGGCAAGTGAACTGGCGGGGAAGAGGAACGATCTAGAGGCTTATCTCGATGGACTCGCCAAGAAGCTGTTCGTCATGCTCGAGGGTAATTACTCAGGCCCGACTAACTTGCAGTTACCAAATCTGCGTAGAGCCACTGACTTATCCTTGAATTGTGTTTACAGAATTCTGCCAGAACTTCGAAGAGGAGACCAGTCGAGTGGAGACAGACTTGGACCCCATCAATTCTCCAGTGAAGGACGAGGCTGCTATGAACGTGCTCCGGCTGGAATCTCGTGTTGCCGGCGTTGTTGACTACCTTGCTCGGTTGAAGGTTGCGATGTCACGGATCGACACGTCGCTCTGGCCTAGGACGACGCTTCAGAATGACCTCGAGTCCCTGATGACTCGACTGAATGAAGTCCCATGTCGATTGGCGGAATGGAAGAAATCTTCTGCTAGATGTGGCGCTGACGTCGCTCTGTCTCTGGTCCGCGTCCACTGCAAGGAGGCGCGAGAAGAAAAGTTGGCCGCCATCCAAGTTGCCAATACCAGGAAGCACAACTTTCAAGACTTCATGGAGACTTTCATTGCTGCTGCCACTCGCATTGCAGACGGGATCGCCTTGGACGAGTTCGTGGCCCCTTCCAGTCCTCCGCATGAGGAATAAAAACTTTTATGCTTCACTTTAAATTTGCCTCGGAATGCCGAGTGGATTTTGTAACCGTTAAACTCTGTCGAGCTGGAGGCTCGAGTACTTTGATCTGCAGTCTAGAACCTTTGGATCTTATCTGAACTTGATTTATCGTTGAATATCTTCATGAATTATCTGTCGAGTGGAACTTGTTCTTCACTCGAAATAAGTTTGTATTTGTGGTGCAACTCCGAAGGAGATGGTAGCAGTCTATT